>NC_136639.1:19864367-20139367 GCF_949748355.1 Melanostigma gelatinosum
CACAAGGGGTTTCTAGGGCAACCTCACAGAGGCCTTGTTCTAAAAATGGCCGCCATGGTTACTTTGAAAGCCAACCCTGGCCTCTTGAACATGCACAGAAAAGAGCCCTGAGCACCTCTCGGGGAGGGGAGCTGGGTGGACTGGGTGAGGGGGGAACCAGGCTCTTTAATAGCTAGCACATGAGACATTGAAGGTTTCATACCCACCCAACCAGGAGGTGTGTGTGTGTGTGTGTGTGTGTCTAAACAGTAATAGCCCTGTACTCAGTGCTTGGCAAAATTAAAAGGGCATTTTTGGCATGGGGGGCCAGTTTTTGGTGCCCAGACGATTGGACGGGGAAAGGCGAAACTCATTACCTACCCATCTGTCGGAGAGCGAGAGAGAAAGAGCTGTGGGAATGCGGAGGGAGGGAGGGAGGGAGGAACGCATGAAAAGGGCTTGGAAGTGGAGAGAGTGAGAGTGTCCATTAAAGCGAAGGGGAACACAGACGAGTTTTCCAACGAGGATGCGTCTTTTATCACTATGTCGGGTTTCATACTCCGTGTGTGTGTTTTTTTTTTTAAGTATCGTTATTAATTTTCCCTATGGGAAAAAGAAAAACAAACATTTGCAAAAGAAACTGCTGCTGCTTTTACACTGGTGTGTGTGTGTGTGTGTGTGTGTGTTGAAGAGAGTGTGTGCTTGTATCAGAGGTTGATTTTTCTTTGAGCTCTCTCAGCCCCACATGTTTTTGATGTTCTCTCTTTCTCTCCCCTCTCTGGACCAAAGGCCACTCTTGAAACATAAGCTTATGTCGCACACACACACACACACACACACACACACACACACACACACACACACACACACACACACACACACACACACACACACACACACACTAAATGTATCAGCAAGCATTACAAGCCATTGCTCATTTGTAAGTTGTTATACAGCCTAATAAGTTAGCCCTCCATTCTACAAGCAGCTGCTCCGTGTAAACCTTTTTGTCTCGTTTAAGAGTGACTCAGTTCATCTGTCTCTCGGTCTATCTGTCTGTCACAACTGTAGACATATAGACTTTGATCACTGCAGATGCAAGTGGCTGCCATATTGGATCCACACCCCTCTTCTGTGTATATTGTTAACGAACATGCACTTTCCCTGCCAGCTGGCTTTCAGAATGGGGGAAAAAGCATATCTCCATGGCAATGTTCTGCAGTTTCTGAACCGTTGGATATTTGCAGCCAGCACGTCTTAGTTCTGAAATACAATAACAAAACATTGCTATTTCTGTTGTGATGCTCTTTGTAAATGTGGCAGGATTACAGCATCCTAGCTAATGGACGTTTTTTGGATCATAAACCTGTCCAAACTGATGTAGAGGCTGTTTAAATGGGTTCCCTGACTCTGTCTGTCTTTATTGCTTTAACGACACTGCAGAGGAGAAATATGAGGCCCCTATAACCTGCTTGTTTTATTTTTATATCCATTCTATAGCCACGGGTTGTGACCCTGTTTACTTCCTTCTCTCTTTATCTTCCTATTCGCCTGCATTCTTTGCGCTCCCCTTAACCAGCCAAGGTTTGACCTGACCGCTGTTCATCTCGCTTGTGTACCCCTCACCCCATCTCCATCTCTACCCTATGAAATATTCAACTCCCGCCCCTCCTCTTCTTACCTAATTCAGAGGCCCCGAAGACGCTTTGATACATGCGTTAATACGCGCTTGATACCGCAGCGATGCGTGTGCTCAGCCCTTTGATAAACGTATTTAAGAGATGTATGTCTCTGCCTGGTCCGCATGCATTCCAGTGATCTCTCCTGCTCACATTAATGCATTCATAAGCTGCTCTCTGTCTCCCCTAACCACTCCCATTATTAATAAATGCATGATCTCACGCGGTGGCTCAGTGTGTGCGTACATGTGGGCCTGTTTCATATGCTCATGCGTGTGTGTGTTTTAGGCCACTGCCGGGGACCCCGCCCTGCTCATTCATATTCATCCTTGCATAATGACCATCCGCGCCTCCGGATAGCGCAGTCAGGATAAGATCAAACATCAAACAAGAGGCTGTACAGTTCATACTGTAACAGCCGCGCTCACTTCCTCGTCTCTTTCTCGGTTCCTCTTGCAGTGGATTCCCCCGATCTGAGTTCCTGCATCTAGATATCAGGCTCATTGGCTCTCGGGGGGTCGGGGGGTCGTAACAGCGGTCTGCCTCTGGTCCCGATCATGCTCTCGTGGTCAGAGAACATGAGGCCTTTTGTCAGGTGACTGGGGCCAACTGATTCTGATTCGTCCTAATGTGCATTCATTGTTTCAGAGATTTATTTACTCATGTCGTTTTCTAAAGGGCACATCCAATGAGTTGATGAAGTCATCCAATTTCACCTTTGGAGACGATAGATGCCTGATCTTGTCTCTGTCTTACCTAATGATTGGTTGAACCTCTTATCTTGTAGTAACAATCAAAGTTGCTCAGCTTGAAACTTAATGACTAAAAATGGCGGTATTTGTTCAGTGCTTAATGAGTAAAACAAAGGCATTAAGTAGCCAACAGTTATTTTCATTGAGGATTAATCTGAGGGTTGTTTTCTCTTAAGTCCACAGACCCCAGATGTTCAATTAACAATCGTATTAAATAAAGAACAGTTGAGAGGCATTTGGGAATCTGGAACCACAGACATTTTGGCGTTTTTGTCATCAAAACTTTCCTTAATGAACGTTTAATCTTCAGTTGACTGGCTGAAGGAGAAGATGAGGGAAGATGGGAGATACCTCTACTTAGGTTATACATTTCTTTAAAAAGACTTTCCTTGGAAATTCATTTTCTTTCTCACTTTTTCAGGTTTCCATCTCAGCGGCACAGTGACGGACCCCGCCACGCCCTCGACCCCGGAGCTCGTTTGCAGTGTCAGCGTCAGCTTCGACCGCTGCAAGATCACGGCGGTAACGTGCACCTGCGGCAACAAAGACATCTTCTACTGCGCCCATGTAGTGGCGCTGTCGCTTTACAGAGTACGGAAGCCCGAGCAGGTCAAACTGCACCTGCCCATCTCGGAAACCCTGTTCCAGATGAGCAGAGACCAGCTGCAGAAGTTCGTCCAGTACCTGATTTCAGTCCACCACACCGAAGTGTTGCCTACCGCACAGAAACTGGCAGACGAGATCCTGTCGCAGAACTCCGAGATCAACCAGGTCCACGGTGAGAGAGAGAGAGAGGGTGTGTGTGTGTGTGTGTGTGTGTGTGTGGGTCAGTGAGTGTGGCGAACGTGGCGGGCATGTTTATGATCATGCAGGTGTGTGTTTGTTTCCCTGCCTCCCGTGTGTATTGACTGCGCGATGAAGGTAAAGTGTGGCAGGATCAATGTTACTCGTTAGTGAGACGCAGACAGTAAAGGAGAGACTGTGTGATGCTAATCAACACATATAGACCTGTTATTTACCTCTGAGAGAGCGATACAGATACAGAGACGAAGGGGTTCGCAGAGAGACGAAGAAAGGTGCATATCTCTTGTTATCGATGCTGTACTTGCCGCTTATCTAAATAAAAGAGGGAGAGACTGAAGGGCGAAAGAAGCCAGGGAAAACAGGAGAGGAAAACACGAAAAGGTGTGTCAATGTAAAGAAGGAAAGAAAGTCCGAAATAGAGGCGTGCACGGAGAAAGTTCGGGGGAAGTAGTTTGTTAGTTCGAATGAGAGACGAGGATGAAAAGAAGCGAGATGGAAAGAGGAGAGAAAGTAGAGATGGAAACTTCTGGGAATGTAGGACAGAAATAAAATGAGCAACCCAGAGAATGAGAGAGACCTTCATCACAAAAGTGCTGTGACAAAGAGTTTTTAAAATTTGTTTTTTTAAATTGTCAGCCTATTGATTTGTTGCCCTGACATCAATAATCCTGTAAAACTAAAATGTGTCTTTTGGATTAAAGTATCTGAGAGAATGACTCCTATTCGATCGTGTTCAGGTGCATATGCTTATTCACTTGTCCTTTATTTTATTGTTCACTTTTTCATTCTAGGAAACAACATCACAGTAGTTTTGAGGTATTACAGTAAGAAGCAGGCGTACTGTGCCTTATTCCTAGTGTGGTATCAAAAAATAAATGTTGCTGAATTGTTAAAACAACAGCTCAGCGTGTTCCACTGAAATGTTTGACGGGATGTCGCGATATCACTTTCTGTGACGAGTAAAGGATCATTTGTTTCGTGGTCGCTCTGGGCTGCTTTCATAAAAAAAAGCTTTAATGCAGCGCAAAATAACTGAGGATAGTATTAATGGAGGAAGGCAGACCACATGAGAGTGTGCCGCATTGAGGATGTTGATGTTAAATTACAATTGCAGCCTGTTTTTTGTTTTTTTTGAGAGTCGTGACAAATTGACTGAGAGGCTTTGCTGCTGGTTTCTTAAATTGTTCCCATCTGCGTTGCTATAGTTAAGAATTGTTTACTAAAGGCTGAAAAACACAAATATGATTTGTAAACACGGATTGGGTATTACACATATTACACATGGACCGTTCGATTACAACGCTTTCGAAGCAACTGCAACTCATGACTATTTTTTATTCTAGATTAAACTGACGATTATTTTACTCAAATAATCACATAAAATGTCAGAGAACAGTGAATTCACAATTTCCTGTATTCACGTTGCTTGCTTTGTCTGACCAGCAGTCAGGAACCTAAAGCTGTTCAGTTTACCACCAAAATCAGCAAATCCTCACTTTTGAGAAGCTGGAATCAAATGAGAGAATGTTTGTCTTTTGTTTTTCTTGTAAAAACCGACATAAACGATGAATCGATTATCGAACGAGTCGCCAATTCAATTTCTGTCGATCGACGAATCGATTAATTGTTTCGGTTCTACTTTGTCATCAACAGTGGCAGTGTATTTGCATGTGTTGTTGTATCAATAAGCGTCTGAGGACACAAATACAAGTTCTCACGGGTGGAGAAAAAGGAGTTAAATCCTCTGAAGGATCACTTCTTCTTCACCCATTAGGGGTTCAGGGTTGGTCTTTTTCTTAAAGTAAGAATGAGCTTAAATTGTACAAGGTTGAAGCTGGACTTAATTATACGCTACCCTTTAAGTGTGGTGAATTTTAACATGACTTATGCATCTGTATAATATACAGCACATGAGCCTATAATATTCATACATCATTCTGTACCAGGAAGACAGTGGCGTAATAGACATATAACACATCTGTATGTTTCTGTATGTGTGTGTGTGTAGGGGCCCCGGACCCCACAGCAGGAGCCAGCGTGGACGATGAGAACTGCTGGCATCTGGATGAGGAGCAGGTCCAGGAGCAAGTCAAGCTCTTCCTGTCACAGGGAGGATACCACGGCTCGGGCAAGCAGCTCAACCTGCTCTTCAGCAAGGTTCGGAGGCCGGCAGCATTCATTCACCTGCATACAGAGCATAACAACGCGCATGCATCACATACCGGCCCTGACTGCCCTAGGACACGCCGCTCACCTCCCTCCCTTCAGGTGTTCCCATCTCTCCACTGGAACACCCAGACGATCCTCCTCCCCTCTGCATCCTGCTGATAAACACGGCCTCCCTCTCTTTAGTGCACTTCTCTTCTATTCCCTTATGAAATGAGGCCTTCTCTGTTCAAAGTAGTCCCAGACAAAACAACTTGCATGTATTGGCACATACATTAAAAAAAAAAAGGCCGGCCGCCTCTTAGCTAGAGCTAATGGCAGAACGGGAGTGTAGCATAAAGAGAGCGAAAGAGGAAAAGCTAGCTCTTTGTACTACTCTGTAGCCGCGATTGAACGATGACATGAGAGATGTCTGTGTTGCCCGCGTATTGCAGTGGCAGAGTGAGGCCGGCATTAATGTTTGTGTATGTAAAGACGGCAAAGCCAAGGCCATTATCATCCGCCCTGCCCGGCTTTTAGGATGTCTCTCGGCGTCGTGCTCTTTGATGCCCTTTTCCAGCCCACACACCCACTGACGGACACATACGCGCACACCCACGTCAAGAGTCACGCACACATTGGCTCGCGCCCCGAGCTGCCCTCAAAACGCCAAACAACACACACCTACTGCATATGGGCTCCTGGGTTCGTTTTCCTGCTGTGTTTTTGTGAAATAAATGCTGCCAATCCTCGAAACACGAAACGCACATAACTTCTACCAGGAAGTACTTCTACCCCGAACTTAATAAAGAGTAGCAGAGCAGTTTAAACAAAGTTTTCCTGGATTTTATATCCCCAACGCACCCAAGAGTGGCTGTGTTATTCCTGCTGCTGGAAGATGCTGACCACCGTAGTTTACAATAAACAAGTCCCTGTTGCGATTAGGAGAGCTCAGAGAAAATCTCCCAGTTAAAGAAAGGAGGCTGCTGGTTATGCACCTGAGAGGAAGATTCTTAAAAATCAGATTTTTGTATTCTTTGTCTTTTATTGCTGTTTTTTTTAACATCAACAGTAAATGCTGAATCATTTCTGGATTCGTGTTTCAAAAGATTAATAAATACCGAAAATATTTTTGCCTGAAAGTACAATGTAGCACTTAAGAGGCAAGCTTGATTCGACCATGGAAGTTAAATGTCAGACACCGCTCTGTAAATAACAAACAGACTGCTGCCCAGTGTGGCGCACTGACTCTGTGATTTGTCTACGGCAACTGTGAAACAGACATTACCGTAGCAAGTGGATACAGGTCCCTTTTTAAAGCACGCCAGTCAAACATGTTGTCTGAGTCGTGTGTGGAAATGTGGACGCACATGACCAGGATTTAAATCAGTTCAATTTAATTTCATTCATCCCTCTGAAGACAATTGTTTGCACCAGCTCAGCCCAGATCAGCAGATGACACTAAAAAGCTACACATGGTAATGAGGGCGTACAAAAGCTTAAAAGCACTGCATGAATTTGTGTGGCACTCACTCGATGTCGTCTTCCTCGTGGACATTTTCCTGAGTGAGTTTGCTTGTGTAACTGTCATTTATTTTGTGTATCGTCCGACGCAGTTCTGTATGTCCCGAAGTTGTGTGAGCGCTGTTTTATGTTTGTGCCACTGCTGTGTGCGTCTGTGTGTTCATAGCTCTTTGTTTGTGCAAACTACGTGTGTGTGTGTGTGTGTGTGTGTGTGTTGGCGGGTGTGTACGTAACC
The DNA here is from genome assembly GCF_949748355.1 of Melanostigma gelatinosum. Taxonomy (NCBI): domain Eukaryota; kingdom Metazoa; phylum Chordata; class Actinopteri; order Perciformes; family Zoarcidae; genus Melanostigma; species Melanostigma gelatinosum. The sequence goes on from NC_136639.1 coordinate 19,871,486, forward strand.
GTCCTCCCTGTCGTCTCCTCCTCCAGGTGAGGGAGATGCTGAAGATGCGTGACTCCAACGGAGCGAGGATGTTAACACTGATCACAGAACAGTTCATGGCCGACCCTCGGCTGGCGCTGTGGAGACAGCAGGGCACCACCATGACCGACAAGTACAGACAGCTCTGGGACGAGCTAGGTGAGAAGGGGGGAGGGGGAACACACACACACACACACACTATGGCTGTCCTACAAATGTACACACCTCTTCCCCAGTATGCACAGACACGGACAGATTTAGCAAGGTTGACGATCGAACCCAGACGTTGGGACGAAGGCACACACACACACACACACACACACACACACACACACTCTCACATATTTCTTTCCTCCCCCCCTGTTTGTTTATTTGTCCTTTGTGTCCAAGACAGCCCACATAGAACAGCCACACCCACACAAACACCCTGACAGCCCAGTCTCTCCCGCTCCCTGTGAAAGCAGCTTTTGGCAGCTCAGCGAGAGCGTCTTGGTGAATTGCAAGCCGTTTAATGCAGCACATCACAACCCCGAATATCATGACCGCCGTAATGTTTTGAAACACTTCACATTACGTGTTTAGTTGATGTGACAGAGTGCTGCTCGCCACGCCGTCGCTTGGCTTGACATAGAGTGCAGCTCTTCTGACAGATGTGCTGCACCTTCTGCAGAACACTTCCTCGCGAAAAAAAACAACCCAACAAGCCCGTCACCAGGACGGCAGTTGTGTTTGTCTCCCGTCTTTGTTGTTTCCCTCGAATGTCTTAGTTGATGTTGCTGCTTCTGCTTTAGCTGCTGCTGCTGCTGCTGCTGTTGATGATGATGATGTTCCTTTTCCTCCCTTTGGTCTTGTTCTGCACTTTGTGAGGACAGCACAGTGATCTCATCTGTTTCAATCCCACGTATTTTTGGAAGTGTGTGTGTGTGCGTGTGTGTGTACAGTCTCTTTGAAGTCCACACTTCAAAACCCTTCTTCCCAAGTCCTTATCACTCCCCCTGATGTGTGGTGAATGCTGCCTCTCGGCACCGCTCTCTCTCTCTCTCTCCCTCTCCCTCTCCCCCTCTTTTGTCTTTCTCCTCTTTGAGCAGCAGCTACTGCTCTCCACCAGACACAAAGCCGGGCCTCATTCACTTGTCCTCACCCATGTCTCCTCGTCCAAATCATCTCCGCTCCCATTTCATTTTCCACGTTCCTTTTTTGTCTGCTCTCCCTCTGTTCTTTTGTATTCTTTTTCTCTCTTCATGTTATGTCTCTGTCCTTGTCTTCGTCCTCCCCCCCCCCCAAAACTCTCTCTGCCTCTGCACACTTGCATACGCCGAACACACACACATACACACACACACACACACACACACACACACACACACACGCAGACACACACACACACTGTAGAGTACATCTCTCCAGCAGTCTTGAGAGTAAAATCCCTGAATGTGCTTGCATCCCCAGAGACATAGCCACTTTTCATATTCTGTTTGTTCCAATTTACTCCAAAATGATGTGTGTGCAGTCGGCGCTGCCTCGGGACTAGTTAAGTTCTCTGTTTTCACAGACTTTTTGTATTCCAGTGCAAGATGGCGGCGGCGTACAAAATGCGCACTGAAAGAAAAAGAAACAATGTTTCGAATGCTGCACATCTTTGAAAAACGGCCTCCAGCGTTCTGCTGTTTTTAAAAACCTCAAAATACACACCTGTCTGCATTGTAATACGTATTGCTGGCGTCACTATCGCACACCGGGAAGTAGGGCAGCTGACTCAAGTGTGTGTGTTTACGTTTGTGTGGGTGTCCAGGTGCCCTGTGGATGTGCATCGTACTGAACCCCCACTGCAAAGCGGAGCAGAAGTCCTCGTGGCTGCGCCAGCTGCGCAGATGGAACAGCGTGGACGTCTGCCCCTGGGAGGACGGTAACCACGGCAACGAGCTGCCCAACCTCACCCACTCACTGCCTCAGGGTGCCCATGGCAACCAAGGTCAGAGATTGACAAGTTTTGTACGTCTGTCAACAACATATTTACTTTGTAACCTGTCTCGGGGGGGAGGTGCTACGGCGCATGTAGACGTGTAAACATCAGAAGTGGAACATCACCGTTCGTCCCAAATGTCACGCTTTGGGGAATGGTGATGTTTTTTTCTCTTGCTTCACTAAACCTGATCAACTTGTTGGAGGTGATGTTTTTTATCATTCAGCCCGTTCACTGTCAAAGCTTTCGGGCAGTTGAGCAGAAAACAGCCTCTCTCAATTCTAAACGCCCCCAGCAGTTTAACTACAGTGTAGAAGCCGGTACAGGCTGCCAATCTTGTCGCTGATGGTTATGTTTGTTTATAGTAATTATGCTAAGTGGCATATTATTAATAGATGTTAAAATGCTCGGACATTTGAGAATAAAAAGCGACCAAACGGCCATGCATGTGGGCCATACCTGCCCTTTTCTCACCACGCGGACGCGGTCTGATTGGATCTTCTCACACCTCCTCACTTCTTCTTCTTCTCCTTCTTCTTCTTCCGCTGCAGAGATGCGCCCCCACAGGACTGTGTTCACACGGGCCATCGAGGCCTGTGACCTGCACTGGCAGGACCGACACCTCCAGCACATTATCGCCAGTGACCTCTATGCCAACTACTGTTATCACGACAACCAGGATGGCTCCCTCTTCGACACGCGCGGCTGGCCCTTGTGGCACGGTGAGTCCACGCACGCGTAGGCGTACGTGAGCACACCTGTCAGATATTTATACACGCAGTAAGCTGGACCGAGAATGTACGGAGGCCAGTGGGATAATATTTGAGTTAAAATCAGTCTTTCTCTCAGAGCACGTGCCAACGGCCTGTGCCAGGGTGGACGCCCTGCGCTCGCACGGGTACCCGAGAGAGGCCCTCCGACTGGCCATCGCAGTAGTGAACACGTTACGGCGGCAACAGCAGAGGCAGCTGGAGCACTTCCGCCGACACAAGAAAGGTGAAGCTAGTTTTTTTTTGTTTTTTTTGTTTTTTTTGTCAGAATTCAAATTAGCAAGCAAACCATTCTCACTTATTGTACATACAAACACCACCATCCTTCCTCCGTCCCACACATAACATAAATAAATAAAAGCATGGACAGAAGAGAGAAAGAGACATTTCTCCAAAAATCCACCAAAAGCTTGTTTTCAAGTCATCAATTTTTGGAAGATAGAGTAATTACTTGCCAGTAGCAAAGAGGAAGAAGTGTTGTGTTGTCGTTGAAATAACCTCTGTCCTTTCCCTTTTTCATTTATTTTTTTATTCCTTATCATTTCACTCGATCTGGTTATTTTATCGTGTTTTTTTCCAGTTGTCGTGTGTGGTGCAGGACATCGATATGTGTCTTAACTGTGCCCCTTCATCTGCTCTGTCTTGTCTCAGAGTTGCTCCATAAAGGCCATACCTCCATAACCAACATGGAGGGCTGGGTGGGACACCCCCTGGATCCCATCGGTACCCTGTTCAGCACCCTGACAGAGTCGGGACGAGGGGGAGATGAGGGCTCCAACACCTGCTTAGACCTCTCAGGTGCTGATGACTTTATTTGACTGACTCAAACACATGTACTTAAAAATGGCTCTGGTTTTATGGCAGCACATGAAACGATACATCCTGAGCCAACTCAAAGCCAAAAAAGATCCTGCTGTATGTTTTGTCTGGCCTTCCTTATTACCACATACTTGTACGATATGATTTGTATATGATCTATATGACATGTGCTGTATAATAACATACAAGGGCAACCTAACCACCACACAGAAAGCAATACTTAAAGTATGGCTTTACACAAAATGAACAGGGCTATAATCATGACGGACAAAGTACATGAACATTTGTATATTTATACACAGATGTTTATAAAATTTTTCAACATGCTGTATATCAACAGCGGTTGATTTTTAATATGCGATGACAAGATGCAAGATTCATGCTCGCGTCCCTGCCTTGTTGACTACAGTTAAGTCATTTTTAGTCTATGTAGCTGCATAATGAGACGTATTTTTCAGGTCTTTCATATTTCTCTACTTGCATTAGAATGCAAATGAAAGTGTAGTTTAAGTGCAGATTCACCTTCAGTCTCTTTGTCTTCTCTCATGCCTCGTCTTTTTTTATTTATTTTTCAATTCTCCTCTCCTACGCTCCGCGATCGCTCTGTCACTCGTTGCCTCCCCTGCTCACAGAAATAGGCCTCTCCTCTGAGGTAGAGAGCTGAACAGAGGAATCCTCCTGAGGCCTTGGTCTTTATTTTGGATGCTCGCTGGGTTCAGACCTCTGCTATGTGACTGACACAGTGGTTTTCCAATACGGGACGGACTCATCTAGTGTCCAAAACCTCAGAGAATAACACAGACATTTGGCTACCACTCCATGCCAACCCTGTTTCAGCTGTCTAACTTGCCTCTCTCTCCCCTCCACAGACTGCTCCAGCGTTATAAGCCGAGCGGAGCTCCAGCGAATGCCCGTGCAGCGATTGTTGGGGGACGGCGAATCGTACGTGGCGCTGGCGGTGGAGACGGCTCTGATTGGCTTGGGCCAGCAGCGGGTGATGCCCGACGGGCTGTATGCTCAAGAGAAGGTGTGTCGCAACGAAGAGCAGCTATTGGCCAAGCTGCAGGAAGTGGAACTGGACGACTCCCTGGTCAAAATCTTCCGTAAACAGGCCGTCTTTCTGCTAGAGGGTGAGGGAGCTAACGGATAATATTTCACCGTCACTGTCTCTTTAATTTCATTTACATCTCCCAGCAGTCTCCACACATATGGACACACAGAGACACCCCTCCTCTGTCTTTCTTTTCTCTCCCTCCCACGCACAGGGGCCTACACATTCTTGCTAAAACAGGAAAAAACACATTGGACTGTGTCTCACTATTTATTGTCCTTTCATTTTGTGGTGCAAATAGAGGCTGAGCTGCCCTGGGCCAGACCAAAATGAGCTCTTTACACAGTAACACCAGGGGTATTGTGTCAGCACACACAGCAGTGTGTACATTTACAGGACTGGGGCTGGAGCAGGGTGAGGTTTGGTTATGGGAAAGGGAGGAGGGGGAGGCGGCACGTCCTGAAGGGGCTCGGCCCAGTCAAACCCCACTCCAGTCCCCACCCTAACCCCAGCCCTGCCTCGGCCCCGGCGCGACCACCCACCTCTGGCTCCGTCCCTAATAGAGCGCCAGGCTCTGAGGCCTCTGCGGGCCCCTGGAGGCTGCAGCTGCGCCACTGTGTGATGTGGTCTGCGGCTTAGGAGCCTGTTGGGGTTTAAAATAACCCGCCAGAGACGATGGGAGTGGGAGGGAGTGCGAGGCGCAGTCTGCACACACAGGACCATATGTTTTTTTGACGTCACAGTTTGTCTTAATGCCGCGTGGCTTTGTCGCTTCCTGACTCCTCAGTGTGCTATGGAAAAAAACACAGAATAATAATTCACTTGTTCTTTGTTGTCTGTTATACTGTGTGTATATATATATATATATATATATATATATATATATATAGGTATATATATATATATATATACCTTAATACAATACCATAACATGAATTGACCTGAGGAGATAATTGTATTAATAGTGAATTTGTTCCATCATTAACACCCCCCCCCCCCTGTGTTTTTCTGTGTGTTCTCTTTCTTTTTGGAGCAGCTGGTCCGTATTCTGGCCTTGGAGAGATCGTCCACAGAGAGAGTGTTCCCATGCACACCTTTGCCCGCTATCTCTTCACCTCTCTCCTACCTCACGACGCTGAACTGGCGTACAAAATTGCACTGAGAGCCATGCGGTAGGTCCTAAGTGTGTGTGTGTGTGTGCGTGTGAGGGTGTGCACCTGTGTGTGTGTTGCTGTCATCCTGTCAAAACCTTGCAAATCACTATTTATTGATTTTCATTTGAAGATCTTGGGATGAAGCAAATCCTCCGAAGTTTGGGAGCCTTTTAAAAAAACTCTTAAACATTGTTTACTTTATAAAGCAAAGACTAAAACCTCAAATGTATTGTGATCATCTGACTTTTAACCACCTGATCACATTCAGATTTGTAAGTAAATGGCTTCAAAGTAATGCATGCTGTCCCCGAACCTTTAAAGTCAGTCATCGTTTCTGAATCATGGCTATTATCGGAGGATGGTAAAAATACAGAGCATTTTGTCCGTGTGTTTACGTGTCTTTAGTTGGGGGGGTCTGCCCCGTTTGTGGGTCTGACTGTGCGTTTTCCATGTGATCTCTCCATATTAAGCTCCTGCTTGTATTCATCTGTGGACAATGTGTACATGTGTATGTGTGTTAATCAGTCTGCGCTGCTGTGTTTTGATGTTGTGACTAGTGGGAGCTGGATCAGTGAATATTAATTACATTAATGAGTGTAATTAGTGTGGCTGTAATGAGGAAGAAGCACACACACACGCACGCACACACACACACACAGGGAGAGGTCAGTGTGGGAAAGATGTTTGTTGTGTTTCTACAAAGCTTAGAGTGCATCGCTGAGAAACTGGCAAATGATTAGTGAATGAATGATAAGTGCGTTTTTTTTTTTCTGGCTCGTACCGTCGCGTGTCACAGTCGGACGAATGTGGAACAAAAGGACAACAAACGCATCATTCACACTTTCCTCCAGTTAACCAGTTAGGAGGCGTCAGGGGTTGAAATAACCCAAAACATCACGGTTGGCTTTCTGTGTGGTTTCAAGGTTGCGCATTCAACCGCTGGGTGCCCCCCCGCCTCTAAACCCGCGTCCCAAACCTGTTTTCCCTGAGTCAGCCGCTCCCCTCCCTGCCTCGCTACTTCCCTTCACCTTCCCCATTTCCTCCCCTCGCCTCCTCCATCCTCACTCCTGTGGTGTGAAACCGGCGATTTAGAATAATATGGCCACTTATGGGTGCTCCTGGGAGCCAGGGGCGGCTACTCAGCACATAATGAATGTGTGTAATGTAGCGTAGTGTAATATGATAGCATATACCTCCCCGCTCCCACGGGACGGCGGACAGTTAAATATAGAGGAGGAGGTAAAGGAACCAGGGCTATTTTAATGGACCCATTATAACACTATCATTGATACAAGGAGGGAGAGAGAGAGAGAGAGTAAGTCTCTCTCTCTCAGTCAGACGGACTCCGCACACCAATGCATGTCCAGTATTTTAAAGTGTGTGTATGTGTGTGTTTGTGCACGTAGTTAATTAAAGCGTGTGAGAGCAGCATATGCTGTGAGATGGTCTTGGTGTGAGCGGCCAACACAAAAACAGAGGAACTGCCTACTTGGTTCCCGCGCTGCCCAGAATTTGACTGCAGCCACAGAAGAAGAAGAAGAAGAAGAAGAAGAAGAAGAAGAAACTCGCTGGCTCTCCAGAGACTGTCCTTATTGCAACTCTTTAGAAGCCAAAGAGGCAAATCCCTGCCGTCTGTTTTCATATGAGATTTCCATATTAGATACGAGTCTTCCAATGCTAATGAACCTAAACCCTCGCTGTATTCCACAACCTTTGATCCTCTGCTTAATCCAGAATCTTTGAATGTACAGCGCTGTATATTGTAGCTGTAGTCTGGGGATAAACTAAGACAATCTATAAAACTAACTTTTTTATAAATAATTAAAATGCACAGAGGTCAAGATAAAAAATAAGGCTTTTTTTTATTACAGAGAACTGAGATGTTTGATCCTTTCACCTGACAGTGAGGACTTCCTGATTCGCTGTGTAGAAAACGATGCTTCAGCCGACGCAGACCTCATTTCAAGCATCCAATGCACTTAAGAGGGGTGAACTACAATGAGGGGTTACGTTTTGGGTCGTGCGGGACTTGATCCCTGCTGTCAGGCGTTCTGAAGGGCTTTCAACTTTGGGCTTGTGTATACAGTGGAGGGATTCCAGCGGATGTGACGCTTAGCTGATAGATGTGGGCTTGACGGATTGTAGAAGTGAAGCGTGTTTACAGTCGGAGGGGGAAAGGAGCATGAGGTAGAGAGGTCAGTTGTCGCGGTGATGCTGACCAGAGCTCCCCAAAGGCCTCAGGATTCAGGTGAAAATCTGTCTCGACTGCTTTTTATCAACGTCTCGTTCTTTCTTCCTTCACTTTTCACTTCCATGGATCCCCTGCAGACTCCCTCCACATCGTCACCTCTGAGTATTTCTGGTACGATGAGCACTGCCGTGCTTGCGTTCAGACGTGACAGGGTGCTACAGTGCCACAGGACCCGTTTGACATCAGAGCCCCCCCCCCCATCCCTTAATGCCTTGCAAAGGGATCGATTGCCTCTTCCAGCTCCCTGTTAGTGTTTCATACAGCATTGATAATACCCAGCAGTGCTGTGAAGACATACGAGTTTAATTTGATGTTTTAAGCACACTTGTCATTGAGTTGAGTTTGTAGAGTGTTGTTGCTTGGAGAAGATGATCATGTTTATAACCAGCGTTCACCATTTTGCTGTAGTTTACAAGCTTCCTCAATGGGAATGCACCATAGCACGATGTACTGTGCTTGAAATGAATGCTTCAGAGCGGCCCATTACGATTTATTTCATACAGTTTATATATATATTTTGCTTGTTTCTCGATAGCCCAGTATGGATTTCCCTCCCTAACATTTAGAGGAGGTTATTTTTCAGCAACCCAGGCCTCTCAAGCTCCGATCCAATGGAGGCCTCTGGCTCTCTCGTGAAAACCAAACAAAGACAGGAATGTTGATGAGGCCTCCATCTTTACCCGGGGAACTTTTCTTTTTCTTTTCTTTTTTTGCTTTGCTACACACCAGGAATCTTCCAGAAGGCCCCAGTGTGATGGAAGCTTTTAGCAGCGCTTTAGATGTTTGTGGAATGAACCCGGCTGTTGCCACGGCTTCCAAACACCTCCGTTTTACACCAAGCGTCAGTGTTCGCACTCGCGCGCATCATGACCGGGTTTTTGTTACCCTCCCCTCCCTCTCTCTCTCGCTCCGAGCCCCGCGTGTGCCTTCTCGAGCAAAAGCGAGTGAAGAAGAGGCTGTTTTTTCGCGCATGCCTTCACTCGGGTGGCAACAATATCACATGCTCTTTGCTCTGAAATTGAAAATGTCATTTAGCATCACATTGCTTTTACCGGGCTGCTTTGATGTGTTTTCAAAAGGTGTGTGTGTGTGTGTGTGTGTGCTGGCACTCTTCATTCATGTGTGTCGGTATTTGTTTGATGTGTGTCCAGCCTTACGGGGCTGGAAGGTGAATTCCTTAATTTCCCCATGGACTCAATTAGCTTTGTGATTGGCTGAGAGAAGGCCAGGTTGCGCTGTCTTCTGAAGGAAAGAAGACCTTTGAAACTGAGGTGGGAGCGGAGGGAAGAGAAGTGAAGCAGAATAGGAGATGAGCCGGCCACAGTGGTAATGGTGGTGGTGGTGCTGGCGAAGACTTTGCCCAGTCGGTATTACTATAATGAGAGAGACAGAGAGAAACTCGTGGAGCCCCTTCATCCACTAGCAGGTGTTGCACGGCTCTGACTTCATTATGACCAATTAGAGTGAAGAAAATACTAATTATACCTTGGTTTCTAGGTGATTAGATGCTAGGCTGGAAGTAAATTGCAGGAATAGGCGAACTGTAATCCCCCTGTGATCACTAAAGCCATTTTCATTTTGAAGTCACTTTCAGACCTTCATAATGAAGAGTTTCTCTGTCTGTACAGTGTTTCTGTCTGTTTGATTTCACCGGGATTTTGATGGATTCGTGGACCTTTGGTGTCTCTCTGATTGTCATTCACTCTATTTCTCTGCCACTCTGTCTTTCCTTTGCCAGCGTTATTCTTTTTCATGCTCTGCTGAATGCTCATTTAAAAGTGAGCCCTCGCGTGGATCTCATTTTGTCCGTGTCTGTCTCTCCGTCAGGTTGCCGGTGTTGGAGTCGACGGCCTCGTCCGGTGACCTGTCACGGCCCCACCACATCGTGTCCGTGGTGCCCAACCGCTACCCGCGCTGGTTCACCCTGAGCCACATAGAGTCTCAGCAGTGTGAGCTGGCCTCCACCATGCTCACCGCTGCCAAAGGTGCGGAGATATTCGCAAACACACACAGGAAGCCAAACGCACATTGCGCACAGTAAACAAACAAAAAAAACAGTCCACGCTGCTAACTTACTCTGTGTTAGTGGAGGCTCTCAGATGAGTATCAGCAACAGTCTGAAGCGTTCCTTCTGTTCGAATCCCTTCTAGGTGACAGTCGCAAGCTGGAGACGGTCCTGGAGTCCATCCAGAAAAACATTCACTCCTCGTCTCATATCTTCAAACTGGCACAAGATGCGTTCAAGATCGCCACTCTGATGGACAGCCTGCCTGACATCACGCTTCTCAAAGTCTCTCTGGAGCTGGGACTGCAGGTACGGGAACACGCCCACGTTGTTTGTCAAAAACGGGTGCAGCTGTATATTAGTGGGCACCTTTTTAGGAAGGCTTTCAGGTCAGGTTGTGAATTTGTATGCGTGTGTACAGCAGGCCGGGACCATTTTAAGAGTCTGGAGACGAATGGTAACCAAAACCTTCCACAGCATCCCTTTGTTATCTATGTGTGTAAGTGATATTTGACTCAAATCAGGTCCCTGTGAGGCTACTGTTACTCGTAGAAAGAGCTAGGAAGCTCCTTTGACTTTCTTGAAATGATAGATATTTGATCGTTTTTGGACAAGGACAGTTTGCAGCTTTTGAGGGTGAAATCTACTGCACACGTTCCCATAATGATTCGCTATGTTTGAGATCTGTGGGGTCCACGGAAGCACTTTATGCTGGTGTTCATGAAATTGTAAAAGGTTGTGGCGGCGTCATCGTCTTGGAATGTGGGAACATCGTAAGGGAACTGTATGTTCACCACAGGGTGCAGTTGTTCCTGTTAAACGGCTCTATACTCCTCCGTGACATGCAGCGCGATCACCAGGCCTCAAGACTCCCATGAGATGTCCACCTTATGCCATTGCAGATGCAACTCTGTGTATCCTTTCGCTTTCTGGAAATGTACGAGTGTTGGAAAAAGGGGTTGAAGCCGACTTTTCCCCGTCATTTTAATTGCAGATTGTGCTTTTTGTAAAGGGTGATTGTTGGTATTTGGATTTTACACAGACATTCCTTGACATCGAGCAAGCCTGTAGTGCTGTAGGAAACCAACCCTGGATTCCTTGTAATGTCCCCATACCTATAATATATTTATTTCGATGGTTTGCTTGAGGGTCTGTCATCCTCATAGTGTCCCTCAGTTACGAGATACAAACGTGAAGTGAAACGGAGAGAAAGGTTTGAGTATCTTTGATGACAAGTCAACCACGGAAAAATGAGTCCCTGTGTAATGATCGTTGGAAATGTAATACAATCTGTGCCTTCAGTCATTCAACCGCACCGTAGATGTTCCGAGTTTAATGTTGTTTCAAGTGTTTCCTCTCCAGCTCACCTGTCAGTCCTCCTTTTCTCTTCCATCTTCCTCAGGTGATGAGAATAACTCTGTCCACATTAAACTGGAGGAGGAGAGAGATGGTGCGCTGGTTAGTCACGTGTGCCACCGAAGTGGGTGAGTGTGCCTGGCCACCTGAATGTTTCTGTTTGATTCTTCCAAGACGCGCTCGATCTAATCACTTCGTCTCCCCATTTTCTCTTCACTCTGTCCCGTTGGTGTCTGCCAGGTGTGTACGCACTGGACAGCATCATGCAGAGCTGGTTCACCCTCTTCACCCCCACAGAAGCCACCAGTATCGTGGCCACCACTGTCATGTCCAACAGCACCATCGTACGCCTCCACCTGGACTGCCACCAGCAGGAGAACCTGGCGTCGTCCGCCCGCACCCTCGCCCTGCAATGTGCCATGAAGGACCCCCAGAACTGCGCCCTCTCAGCTCTTACACTCTGTGAAAAGGACCATATTGCCTTCGAGACAGCCTACCAGATTGTACTGGACTCGGCGGCGACGGGGATGAGCTACACGCAGCTGTTCACTATAGCGCGCTACATGGAGCACCGCGGCTACCCGATGCGGGCGTACAAGCTGGCGACGTTAGCCATGGCCCACCTGAACCTCAGTTACAACCAGGACACGCACCCGGCCATCAACGACGTGCTCTGGGCCTGCGCGCTCAGCCACTCGCTGGGCAAGAACGAGCTCGCCGCCGTCATCCCCCTGGTGGTCAAGAGCGTGAAGTGCGCCACCGTGCTCTCGGACATTTTGCGGCGGTGCACGCTGACCACGCCGGGCTTGGTGTCGGCGCTGCACAGCCGCAGGAACTCTGGGAAGCTAATGTCTCTGGACAAGGCGCCGCTCAGGCAGCTGCTGGACGCAACCATCGGGGCGTACATCAACACCACACACTCGCGGCTCACACACATCAGCCCGCGCCACTACAGCGAGTTCATAGAGTTCCTGGGCAAGGCCCGGGAGACATTCATGATGGCTCACGACGGACACATTCAGTTCACCCAGTTCATAGACAACCTGAAACAGATCTACAAGGGCAAAAAGAAACTAATGATGCTGGTGAGGGAGAGGTTCGGCTGAGGGTGAGGCTGGGGTGGGGGGGGGGTCACCGAAAGCTCCCCTCTCCACTCTAGTACTTTTCTATTAACTTGAGTCTGCCTTTTGAACTTCTTTTGGACGTATAAAATAGACACGTAAAACGAGGGATGTGACTTGTAGAATGAAGCAAAATGAGAAAGGAAAAGATGACAAAAAAATCAACAGAGCCACAAGCGGTATTATTGTTCTTGCTGTTGTTATTGTTATAAACATTATTACTATTATTATTATTATTAATAATATTATTACTACTATGTGTACAGAAGTGTTTTTATTTTTCAGAAGAGAGGAAATTTGTCACGTTGTGAATGTTGTGTGTATTTCTCTACATGTGTGCGAGAGGAAAATGAAAAGTGAAATGGCTTTTTTTTTCTTTGGGTTCTTTTATTTTTATGATTTAAAGCATCTTTCCCCCCCCCCCCTTTTCCAGTGTATGTTGAGTTATATGTTGTCAAGTGGCTGAAGCCCTTTTACAATAGCACTCATGAAAAATATTAAAAAAGAAAGAAGAAGAAGAAACAAAAAACTATGTCTCGGCATCCTCAAAGAGAAACTAAGGCTTTAAACCACACAGAGCACCTCCCTCTGTCCAGGCCCTCACCGGTGGGCGCTGGGCAGCAGCACTGCACATCCCAGCTCGGCTCGGCTCGGCACAGCTCGGGTTAGCACTGACAGAAAGCCGCCATCAGCATTTCTTTAGACACAGCAGCAGCAGCAGCAGCACTTGAGCAGCCATTAGTTTTCCCTGGGTCCCAGGCACTAGCTCCCTTACACACAACAACGCTCTTAGCTAACTCGTGTTGTTCTTATTGTTGTAATCCTCCCCTCCTCCATAACGACTACCTGTTTCTAGACAAGAGGGCAGCACGCAGGCGCTACAGCGATGGCACATTACGCAAAGATAATAAGAGTGTTATTGTTCCATTAATGAAATGTAGAACAGCTGTGATTCTTAACTAAATAGCAGAGTTGAAGTAGATACCCAGAGGGAGACGACTACCTCATGATACGGTATTGAACCTGCTCCCCTTTTTCTTTCCTCCTTTCCTGCGGTCATGACGCGTACACCATCTACTGTGTGGTAGCCGACCGTTTTAATGAAACGGAAGAGCCACTGGTGAGACCAAGGTTACGAGGAGATGTGGAGTCAGATTCCCGCCAAGTGTTTCTGAGCTTGGCACTGCTGCACGTCACTGCCCCGGCATCGGTACTTACAACCCCCCCCCCCCCAACATTTGGCTCTAACAGACCTTGAAAATGTGTCAGTGTGTCAGTCCCCCCTTCTCATCTCCAACAGCCACCATTGTACGGTATTTTTCAGACCAGGCCAGTGTCATTTCCCTCTGTGCATGTGAATCATAGAAATTAGACTCTCTACTGTTAAAGTTCATTGTGTGGAACCTTCAGTAATTGTCAACCAGAACGTTCTCAGGGATTTCTCTACACAGGAAAAAGGCGGAACAAATGATCGACTGACTACAGGAAAAAAAGACAAAAACGTGACACAACATGAGCGAGCATTTATTGTACTCTGTATATATGCCATAGTATATGTCTGAATATGGAGGATCTGAAAGTATATGTTAACTAATTTATACAGAGTATTCTATGTAATGTGAAATACTTGAAGCCGCTGTAGTTTGCTCTCTCTCTCTCTCTCTCTCTCTCTCTCTCTCTCTCTCTCTGGCTCTCCTTCTCTCTTTTGTCTTCTATTTTTTTATTTGATTGTTTTTGGTCTTTTGTTTGAAAACCGAACATATCAGAAGGACTAGACTGACCTTGCTTTTTGGACTCACAAGGCCTCATGCGTTCATACTTGAGATGCTGGATCCCGTCATGAAACGCAGGTTGAGTCAGACTGGTGACGGCGGAGAAAGACATTGTTGTTCATTCCTGCTGAGCATAGAAAGAGGGAGGAGGTAGACTACTTGATAGGTCGATACACGATTGAAAACACAATACAGGACTTGATTATGCATGTAAGCTGTTGCACTAGCCTAGTTTCCCATAGGATCCTACTGGGAAAAACTGTTGATGTGCTTTATACAGGACCTAATTGGAGGTGAATCTGGTTCAAAATCATGTATCATGTGTCCAGCCTTACATGCATTTAAGGCCTCTGCCTCATGTTGCATTAATACAACCCTTGTCAGAGTAACTTGTGTAACTCGACAAGACTCGTATTGATAATTATGCACAGGTTCTATCTAGCTGAGATTAAAGAAACAAGTCTCCTCAGATCTCCCTTTCATTCACCGCAGCACTTCCAGTGTCTCCTCTGCAATGTTCAGATGTCCTATCATTACTTGCCTTTTCTTTTTTTCTTTTTTTTTACCGTCTTTATACGTCTGATTTTTCTTTTCTTTTTTTCTCTGTGCATCTCTTTTCTATCTTGTGTTCATTAAAGATAAAAGCAGCCTTTTCTCTTGCCTTGTCTTAACGCTTTAAAGTAACCAAACAGGAGATCTATCTAACAACCAAACGCGTTCGAAGAGGTGAGAGACGACCCACCTTGGTCCCAGCTTTAGTGTCCTTAATTAGTAAGTGAATGGCTGTGTAACTCATGCTTTAACAAAGCAATTCCTCACGTGTGTTTGGTGAAAAAATACGTTGTCCAGTGTCTCTTGTTCTCTTCAGAAACAATTTCCTCTGAGTCTTTCTAGCTGTTTTTTTTTTCTTCTTTATTTTTTTGTTTGTTTGTTTGTTTGTGTAGGAATCTTTTGCTCTCCCATTTTATTTATTACAATGACCCATGTATACATGCTTATGAAATTAAGATTTGATACACCGATATCAATTTATTTATGTAACTAAATCACTGTTTTATAATCTTGTTAATGAGTCAATAATTGATTTTTTTTGTTTTTTTGTTTTAATAAAAGTTAGTTTTTTGAAATGTATATTCACTTCCTCCTCTGCGTTTTTGTTTTGCATCCTGACCCAGGATTTTTTTATTTCATTTATTTTGTGCAGCTGCACTTTGGTCTCCGAACGTGTGCCGTGGATTGTTACGGGACGCGGCCTGCGAGCTTGAAGGCGAGCGTTGGTCGGCGTATCGGCGTCAGACAAAAAAGCCAGAGAGGGATCACTCTCACTGGCAGCAGCTTTCATGCTGTCATCTCGGGCGAGCTGACGAGGAATATGAAATGAATCGATTGACATTCCCGTGGTCTTTGTAGCTTCTGTCAGGCAGCCCGGCTCAGCCAACCACAGTAACCTGTTTACATGCATCGAACACTGACGCTGGAGCCACAGGATGACTAAATAGCTGTATGTTGTTTGTCAGGTGTGTGTGTGTGTTTGTACAGACATGTTTTTGCGTATTCTCCTGCTTGTTTGCATGCCTGTGTGTGCCTGTCTACTCGTGTGTGTGTGTGTGTGTGTGTGTGTGATAAGGCCTTAAGGGAGTGAATGGGAACAGGTGGTGGCTCCAGACTACAGGAGCTCCTGACAGCAGTAAGGTCCCCAGACTCCCAGCCCCTCATTAAACATTGACACAAAAACACTGCAACTGTCTGTGTGTGAACAGTAATGAAGCGCAGGCGGCTACAGCGGTATACACACCGCAACTTCGCACAGCACGAGCTCTCAGTCCACGCCTGTGTGTGTGTGTGTGTGTGTGCGCTTTGTCCATCTGTGTGCGCTCCTTAATGAGGCACATTTGTCCATAGAGGTGTCCGCTTAGATATTGAGGAATTCGTCAGGTTTAGCAACAAAAGCGCCGGTCTGCTGTCAGAGGACAGACAGAGCTGTCCATTTGTTATGTGATGGATGCCTGCCTGTGAGTAATGGTTTGTGTCAGAGTCAGAGCATAAAAGCGCTCATGTATGTGTGTATCCATGCAGGTAAGCGCACACTTGTTAGTGTGTGTGTGTGTGTGTGTGTATGTGCGCGAGACCACTTCCTGTGTGTCTGACCTGTGCTCAGGTCCCTGCTCAGTTCCAGTTGGTAATGACGTCCCTTGGGTGTAGCGCGGTGCAGCAGCCTCCTCCGGTCTGTCTTACTGTATACTCCTAATGACATCATGATCACACACCGGCCCCTTTCATGTCAAAAGCCCTCTTCCTCACCGTCGCCATCAAAACTCCCATCTAGGACATTCGCTCCCTCTCTTGCAACATCTCTTTCACACACCCGTGCCGACAACATCAAGGCCTAGACTGTTTTCCCCGTAAGAACTGTTCTTCAGTTTCACCTATCCAACGCATATCTTCAAGTCCAAACCAAAAGCAAAGCTTTGGTGTGAGATTTAAGACATGGGAAGTGCTGCATTTCATTATATCTTTACGTTAAAAGTCATGATCTGCAGTCAGTTCCCAGCTAGATTCACTTGACAACAGCTGTGAGTCTTACACAGTTGGATCTACAGAGCGCTGGTTCTGCAAGTTGTTCTCTGCCGGATTGTATTTGTGCCCTGTGCCTTTTCTTCTACGTTATCCAGCAGCACGATGCATCTTCAAAGGCCGTTTCTAATCGAATCAACTCACAAATGTCTTCACTTTTTTAATCTCGGAATTGACACAGAATGCGTTTCTTTGTTCTCTTCTTCTTTGCCGGGACGCATGAAGTTCGCTGTGCAGGCTGCAGCTGCGGTTTGTGGAAATATAGGATTACACTTCTGTCTATCTGTGGGTCACGAGAAATCCTGTTCGTAGTTGTGGACTCTAAATTCTGCAATAGCATGATCCTTAGCTGCAGTAGCTTCAAAGCACTGCTAGCTGCAAAATTCATCCAAAATGTAGCTTCCGCTCTCCGCTTGCCTTCGCTGCCTGTTAGCAGCACCTTGCATGAAACACAACTTGAAGATGATTGGATGATTCTGACAGGAATACTCTTTGAGCGCTACTTGACTTTTCCAACATTTTATAGGCTTCTCACTTTGAATTAGAACAGATATTTTCATTATTTGTACTGGTGATTTAACTATGTTTTAAAGAAGTCATCTAACAATGTTTATGAAGAACATTACCGAGACTTCAGGACCCTGGATCCTGAAAAACAACTTCTCCAACGTCAAACCTCTATAACGGTATATCTGGGGTCCATGAATATGCTTTGCACCCCAGAATCCATCCCTATTCCTTCTCTGAAAACAATCTTTTCAGTACTTGTGGAGGAAAAAGCCCACAGCCTGACCGTTTAGGGTATCTGAGAGTCTACAATGTTCTTCTAACACGAAGGGCCTTTGTGGAGCATCCAGCTTGCTATCATTACAGTACAAAAAACAAGAATCATGTGTTCTTCAACGCAGCATCAGCCCGCTACCACAGGGACCGTCTTCCTTTCCTCCTCTTCTTACAGAGGGCCGCTGGAGTTTGATCTCCTCTCTCCCCCTCCATCGGCCCCGAGGCGTCTGATTAAATGCTAATTAAAGCCGTTAGCGCTGCTATCACCGCTGCTAACTCCTCTCTCTCTCTGTCACAGAGATTAATGCCCCTCGTTCATCATCCCACCTCGCCCAGCCCGAGTACCTGCCCGGCGCGCAAAACCTGATCAAGTCATCAGCCCCAAGAACCCCTCCGCTCGGCTCCCTCCCAGCGCATGAAGATGGACGAGGGGTTTAAATTTTAATTTGAAAATTGCCCTCAATTATTTCTGCGGCGACCACTTGCAGGAGCTTCTCATGTGGTTGAGTGGAAAAGGGTTACAGCAGCGGGTCAGTGGCTGTGATGAGCGATAAGGGGACATTAATAAGAAAGGCAGAGGTTCATTTAAAAGCAGAAAGGACAGTGGGAGCAGCTTTCTCATTATTTAACTCCCCCAGCTTTATTTAAAGGACTTTATTTAAGGATACCAAGTTAATGTGTCCTCCAGGACAGACGGTTAAAGCGCCTGACAGAGTGAGAAAGTTCCGGCCATAACTTACACCCTGAGCACACACTGTGGTGCCATCTTTTTCACCCCTTCTGACATTCTCGCTGTTTTCAGGCAGAGCGGAACGAGCCGCGGAGGGGCATAAAGCGTTAGAGCAAAGTTACACACATCATTTCATTTTATTCTTTCACAATTTCTGGCCCACAAATGTTTTATTGGTTCCAATATTGGTAATCAGTATAAGCCATTGGAAGATATTGAGCTATGTATAACAAGTCAGCCAAATGTCATTTGAATTACCACCAGATCGGGGGAGCTGGGTCCTGAAATGTGCAGCTATACTCTGCAGGGCCTCATCTGGTGTTTGTTTTATGCATATCGTTTTTACTGAATTGTGCTCATGACTCTTTCGCAACAAAGTTTTTCCTCTTTTTTTCAAATGCACCTCACGGCAAGCAGTGTGAGTAGTTGGTTTCCCTTTTTAAGGTCCTTAATGTCAGCCTCTTGATGGGTGCGTTGGGATGTTTTTGGTAAAAAGCTGAGAACCAAACGACTTATTGCGCGACGTTTATCCCCGTGCACCGTGCCTGCTTCCCGGCCTGAGCCGCAAAAACCTGAGCCAACAGTGCTGTCGTCCAATGATTCCCAAGGACAATTAACAAATACACAGTGATTTATGCACCTGCGACCCAAAAATACTTTCACTTCATCTCTCACTGTTATTGCCAACACTCTGCCGGATGCCTGTCCAAATGCTCTAAATCCGTCTGCCAGTGTTTATAATGTCACAATGAATGCTGAGAAATGGAGGAAAAACCTACTTGCTAATATGTTTCACAGAAAGAACGCAAACATGCAACAGGACCTCTCGCCTACATTGCATTTGACTTTTCTATGGTATGGGCATGGCCCTCTTTGATAAGGATAGAGATGAGTTTTGAGCTGATAATGACGTCAGATCCTACTCTGACATTTAATCGTGAGTGCAGCATGGGCTGAGGTTCTGGGGCAGCACCGCAGAAATAAACAGCACCATAGTCAAGGTTAGCAGGCTTTACAGGTGGAGAGACGGCTTCAACATTCCACCGCTGGTTGATTAAAAGCCTAAATGAGTAACCGCGTGGTGTCCCGCACTCACTCCATCATCCACTGTGCTCTTTTTTTTCCCTTTCTCTTTCCGGCAGCAGCAGGCAGCGAGCGTCCGGCGAACGGGGGAACAAAGAAGGGGAAAGAGAGACAGAGAGAAAGAGGGATGGAGCGACAGGAAGAGGAGAGAATGAGCGCATATATCAAGGCCGTTTTCAGTGACATTTGTGCTCTCGGTGTGGAGAGCCACTATGAATATCAATATGAACCCATGGAGAGGAAACATAGTCTTTTTTTCTTTTTCTTCTCACTGGGCTATTCATGCACACAAGAAATCTATTCAAGTCAGTGTAATGGCCAATCTCTGAGCCCGTGCATGGCTGTGTGAACAGCTCTAGATCTTCTCCCTGCCTCTCATGAGTATGGCTGGGCTTGTATTAGTGAAAAACACTTTACGTCAAGTGCGAACACTACAGTATGTAAATCAGAGTGGATTAAACTCCTGCATGAGTCGAGCTCGACGGCACCAATCAGCGACAGCAACCAGCCAACAGTTTTCCCTGTATCACTGTTGTTGTTTTCACACAGCCTCTCCTGTCCTTTCCTCTCCTCCTTCCTCCTCTCCTCCTTCCTCTCCCTCTTCCTCCTCTGGTGCTTAGAGATACAGAGTCAAAGGGATGCAAATCTACCCTCTTCCTTCCTCCCCTCCCCCATCTGCAAACACAGATAGCCCCGGGCCAGTCCCAGGCCTTTTTAGATGCAGAACCAGTGACAGGAGTTACACACCATTCTCCCCCTGTAACAAACTGTTCCCTCCCTAACAAGCTGCATGTGTGAAGCTGTGTGATTGGTTTGCTACGGTAATAACAATACGGGAACGCTGTGCCGGCTGCCTCCTCCCTTTTGCATGTGGGTCTTTAACGCCTCCTCTCTCCTTCCCTTCCCCGCTCACCTTTTCGTGAGCGTATGAGAGGGAGAGAGAGAGAGAGAGTGTGTGTGTGTGTGTGTGTGTGTGTGTGTACGCATGCTCTATCTGCGTATGTGTGATTGTGGACTGTTGGCTCCAGGCTTATTACTTTAAGTTGTCTCCAGCCCCAGCGCTAATCCCTGTCTTCTTCTGGGAGGGATAACAGTAATACAACAAGATCCAGAGGTACTAATGAAATCCTATCAGGTTTCTGAGTCTGAATGTCAGAGAGAGAGAGGTAGAGAGAGGAGACGGAGAGGGTGTATGAAGTATTGATTGAGTGGAGGCCCAAGCGCGTGAGAGAGATGGAGGGGGGGGGGGAAGGAGGAAGAAAGAGAGGCAAGGAAGAGTGGTCATGAAGAGAGAAAACAGTTCCGAGTGAATGAAAGTGAGATCGAGGTTTGAGGAGGAACACGATGGAAATAATCAGAGAGAGAGAGAGAATGAAAGGAGGACGAGAGAGAAGAGATTAAGAGTGAATGCGAAAGTTGGGTACGAGTGGAGACAGAATGTTTTCTCTTCAGTGACTGAGCATGCGGCAGCTAAAACACATCAGCTCTGACTTGAATAGGTTTCAGACCCAGACCAATTCTCCCTCTGCGTCTCCGCCAGACCCACCATTCGCCCCTGGGATTGAATTAGGCCTGCCCCATTATACAGTTGCCATGGGGACCCTGACACCTCCGCTGACGAAGTGAGAGCCACGCAAGGCTGAGTTGCTGATCAGTGTGTGTGTGTGTGTGTGTGTGTGTGTGTGTGTGTAGGTATCACTCAATTTATGTTGAAATAATTGGGTGCCTTTTGCGAATCTTCGGCTCATATGAATTCCTGATTTTTATTCATCAGCCCTTTCTTTTTTTTTATTAATTTGACTTGCGAGTTTTATGGTCAAATCAACAAACAAACATTTTATCTCCAAAATTTGAACTTTTCATGAGAGAGAAAAAAGCTCAGTTTTCAAATAATTATATTTTTTATTTTTTTTATTTAGCCTTAAAAAGTATGATCATTTCCTAAACCAACAAAGAACATTAGTCCTCCAGTGCATCTAAAACATACAACATCACACAATTTGGAAATAAGTGGTTTTTAGTGAACAGTGGCAGAAAAATACTCAATAGCATCACAATCAACAAACTAATACCCAAATAAGCACAAAGAAAGAAAAACAGCTGGATGGACTAGCCTGGTTTACAATTATAAATAAAACCAAGTCATCTTTATGACACAAGCACCATGTAGACAGAAGTAAAATCACACAGCCTCCTAGTCCCAACATATAAGACCCAAGTGTATAACAGCTGTCAATTTTCATTTTCGTAAACAAGATGGTCATGTTTTTTTCCAGTCCCCAAAGCTGCATTGTTAGTTTGTTTTTTGCCACTTCGGGGCAGAATTCCTCAACAAGCTGAAAATCTAGATGACCATAGTTTATAGAACGTGTTGGCAAACAGCTGCCATCGACCAGACACCGAGCACCAATAGCATTAAGTTGGAGTCACGCGTTGGGCCATATGGCTATAGACTCTCCTTGTCTTTTAGCTCTGGTCTGGTCTCCACCTGCCCGTGTAGCTGCTAAATGAAGCCCTATGTTCACCAGCGAGATGCTAGCTCTGTCTGTCTGCTGTTTGATTCTCGGCAGGTGGTGTTCAGTGTTTATAAGAGCAGTTTTGGTAAAAAAAAAAGAAAAAAGGTCAGCTGGAAACCGGGTCAGTAAAGTCACATCTCGTAAAACCATAACAATGTGCTGAAAGATGCTAAAAAGCGCTCCACATAGAGCTGAGGCGATCTGCAGAGTTGGGGGATAATTATCTGTGTGTTCATACAAACAACCCTTTCACATTACAGGTACTCAAATGTTGATTTATAGCTTTAAGAATCAGTTATAATCACTAATACCATTATCAATGTCGTTTGTAATAAGGGTTAAAGTATCCTCCTTATAACCTCCCCCAACATTTTACTTTCTGTTTTGTAGATTGGCTTGGACACTGCACGTATACATTTCTAAACATTTTCCCAAAATCTGAATTGAATCATTTGTTAATTTATACCTCAAGTTTTACTTGTTTTACTTGTGTCCCCTGAGACAACCAGCGCTAAAGAGATCACAGTCAACCACTTATAACATCCTCACACACACACAAACAATTGGAAGGATGCTGAAATCGGATACCTTCGTCCGTCTCCACACATTGGAATTTTGTCACCAACGCAGTTCTAATGGATGGCCAGAGAAAGGATGCCACCCACAGCACCATCTGGCTAATGCTCCGTCCTCTGCTTATGAATTACGCTAAATTGTGCCCAGGAGAGAGGAGCCACATGTTCATTATGAAAGCTGCAGGGGTATTAGAGATCCCCTGAGTCGCACCAAATGAGCTGCATGTCACAGGACGGCGTGACACACAACACGGTGCCATGAAGGAGGGGAAAAAAAGACACAACCTTCTCCGGATTGAACAGGACGTATTCATCGGGCAGCTTGTCTGAGCTCTGACAGGGTTGCTTTTCTGTTGTTTAAACTGTGATCAGCTGTTCTGTCAGAGCAGCACTTGTTTGGTAAGTCACGCAGTTTTGTAGGTTGGGCGAAATCGAGAGGAACTGCACTGACGGATGTCCCCCCGACACCAAGTGACACCTGGACCTGAGTTGAAACACGGTAGCCATTTTGCTGCAAAATGCTTACAACTGCAGCCAGTGTGCGTGCACTACCATTAGGTATCTTTATCTGTGTCTAGGCCATCACGAGACCAGCCTAACAGCATCTGTCAGTCCCTGCAAAACCCCCTCTGGTACCATTAAAGGACGGGCCCCCTCAGTAAAGGAACCGAGGCTGGAGAACCCAGTGGGGACCCATAGGACGGTATGGAGAGAAATAAAATGCTCTGCTGTTTTTTTCTTCTTCTTCGTCTTTTCTTTTTCCATTCCACCACGGTGTGCGCCATGCATCGCCATGCAGGCAGATGGGGGGAGGTGGAGGTGGAAATAAAACATGCATGAGTCGCCTGCAGCCCAGGAAAATAATTACTGTCATTTAGCAGACATGTAGAGGAGCGCAGCGCAGCCCAGTCTGCCCACAGTACAGCGCCACACCGCCTGCATACCGATGAACTGGAGGGTAAAAACAGAGAGGGAGGGACGAGAGATGGCACAATGTTTCCTTTTGTGTTGTTGTTGTTGCTGATGGTAATATGCCGTCGTTTATTTTGGGGATGTTTTCATCTGTCACTCACAGCTGACAGAATCCTTTAAACTGTTGCAATCTAAAGCAATTAAAACAAAAGAGGCTCTTGCTTTCATCCGTCTCCCCTCTCATAGAAGTTCCAACACAGCTTGATGCATTATGGAGCGCTTCTCCGGGATGTTAGTCTCAAAGGACACAGGAAGTAGGCCTACAGTATATTTCTCCAAAGATCAGAGAACAAGATTTGACCTGTGTCTTGGCTGAGGCTAAATCATGCGCACCTTCTCTCTTTTGCTCTGTCACTCATCTCCTCTCCCCCTCTTCCTCTACATCTGCCCATCTCCCTCCTTTGGTCTCCCGCCTCTCCTTTGCCCGGAGTCAGACCGCAGCACAAAATTCATAGCAAGTGGAGGGATGCCAGTGGAGGTCAAACACGTGAACGCCTCCCCGTCTGCCTCCCCTATCATTCTTTATGGCTGATCTAGTGGCGGAGCCTTCATTACCCTGAATTATACGCTGCGATTATTACCTCTCCCCCCGGCCCATGCATGCAGGCCGGCCGTGGCCTTATCATCTTATCATCTTACCCAGGAGGAACGTAATGCAGGGACTCTTGATATACGGCGCAACATCTGCCTTCAACATGACTCCTCTGCGGATCTTTGAACTTCACATCCAGAGTATGTGTGATGTATGTGGCTGCAGGATCACAGGCTTATTTGTGAGGCGCTATAGTGTGATCATTGTCTGATGGTGGTGTGGGTATTCCACATAGCTGTATCTGTACATTTAATGAGACTCACTGATCCCTACATGATGGGAAATTCTGAACTTCTTCTCTCTGGCGCTAAAGCACAAACCTTTTTATTTTTATTTGTCCAAGCCCTGTAACTTCCACCGCACCTCAAATATAAGAGTGTCTCCAATGTGTGTGAAGTGCAAAGCCCGCATTCTGTTGGCCCCTCAGATGCTGCTGCTTCTACCTGCTTATTAGTTGTAACAGTCTTTCTTTCTTCCCATCTGTTTCTGATGTTCGGGGGGAAACCCTGCGTTGACCCGACTACAAATAAATCTGGTTCCTAAACTAAACTAAATTAAATTGTCACCCTCATCGTTCTTGATTTTTGATAATCGGCACAAATTATCTCCTGGAATTCCATCTGTAAAAATCCCTTACGTTGGACTAGCCTTGTTGTTGATCCTTTTCTCACCAACACACCTCCACTGCACATGTTTATTACCACTGAGGTGCCGCTGTGAAGCCTGATAATCTGGGAAATCAGCGGGGTGTTCAGATAGCAGACGGCGTTGGCTGCCTTGATGTATTGTACTTTTTCACAACACATTTTTGGGTGGGCGCACTGAGAGAACCTGTAAATATCAATGCAGGCACAGAGGGTGGGGGAGGGGGTAGCAGACAAGTGCTGGATGAAGCAGGCTTCATCATCTCAGCTACAAGTCGAAAATTGCTCTGGGGAGTTTGCAAAAGTTTTCCCTTTACAGATTCCTTCCTGTAATATCTGACACGCAGCATCGCATTTCTTTGTTCTGAGTCAAACCTGAGTAGAACCAAATGCACACCAGGTGGAGCTGAGGGTGCAGTTATATTGCTTTTTCCATCTGAAGATGTGTCATCAGCAAGTAATATAAGTAGTATATGTGAAGCCCTTTATCTGAGTAAAGAAGTACAAGTTTTAGTTATGTGTTTGTAATATTTTGTCCAACACATTTCTATCAAGGACAAAATAATAGGAACGTCTCTTCGTGAAATCCAACACAATGCAACAGCACCTGCAGCTTCAAACTGATGATTAATAACGCCTCTCTGGAACAAAGACATGCAAACCTACAGGTAGGATGTTTTGCAGAACTGTTGATTCGTTTAGCTGACTGTACTTCATGAACTGGAGTGCATCAATTCATTATTACTCATGCATAAGCATTTAAGCAGCATTTTAATGTTGGTCAAGGCAAATTTATATACGATAGTTCATCTGTAACAATGTATCTCATTTTATAAGATGATTATATGGTTTAGATGAAACATTTATTTTGTAGTTTAACAAGTAAAATATTGTTATCAAACACATGTAAGTAATATTTCCCTCTGAAATGAAGTCACGTATAAAGAACCATACAAGTGAAACACTTAAAGGTGTTCTCTGGTGTTTCGGGCATTTCCTACAAGTACGCTCAATGTGCTTTATATTAACTTACAGCGACCACTAACATGTAACAAAAGAATTTAGATACAAAAAAGCCACCCAACTACATGAAAGTGTAAAAAAGAATCCACAGACAGACACAAGCACAGACACATATAGCAGCAAGTCAAATGCGGCAACGGAATGTCCAAATGATCCAGATTTATGCAGCAGAGGCTGAGATATTCTGCCTTTTATAACCCTCCATAAACATTGGATCCTAGACAACCCACAATGCAACTGTGTATGTCTTTCATTAGACCCTGGTGAACACCCATGTCTTTCAGACTCCACGCCTCCAGTTTGTAGAGCGACCATCGTCGGGGGGCTTCTTCTCCGACTTCAGACACTGAGGCCCCTCCAGAGCCACAGCACTGACATTATAGGCTAAAACTGTTTTCAAAGGCAACATATTATACATCCAACGGCAAAGTTTTTCAAAATGGCAACTACAACCCTTCCTTTGTGTCCTCCGTATGTATCCTGTGTGTCTGTGTCACATGGGTTTCACCACTGCCCCCCTATTCACTCCAATGGGAGAAATACACTTGAACACAGCTTATGAGTCATTCTTTTTTTTTCAGAAATAAAATCCTGTCTCAGCAACGCACACAAATTTTCGTAATGCCAAATATAGCATTAGGATGGGAGGTGTGCAAACATGCTATGACCCACTTAGGACACAGTAAGTACCATTTCACACCATTGGTGCATCTTGTAATGCTTCATCACTTGACTCAAATCATGAGTTGCTGAAACGCTCAATGTGAGCTCATTTCCCAGGACAATGGGTTTGTATAATTGGTGCAGTGCCCTTTAAGTCAAGTAGAGGTACTGCAAATGTTTTATTAAAGTACAATATATGTCCCATCACTACTGTGTCAAGTCAACTATTCTCTCCTTTCAGGCAGCAGGACTGCAGACTGAAAGTGAGCACAGCAGAAGACCACGTAGCACATACAGATCATCCTCAGCCATCAGCTCCATCAATCAGCACAATTAGAGAAGTTGTTGTGCTGTATCATGACCTAAGTGTAAGTACAGACTCAGCAGGGGGTTGTAGACAGGGATTTGGATGGCACACACACATAGACAGATACCACCCCCCCCCCCCCCCCCCCCCCAGTGTGCTGCTATATCAAGCATCCAGGCAGGGAGTCGGGGAGCAGTAACAGGGCTGTTAGGACTCCCAGGGACCCGATCGATCTCCTCATTGATCCCCTCCTGCTAGGCTAGTCCAGACAACTGCGAGGGGTTTATATAGCTACTACAGGGATAAGCAGTGAAACACTACAGCCAAGAGCACATGAAACACCAGAGGATGGCCACAGAGCGAGAGGTAAGAGAGAAGAGAGCCACTTCGAAGAAGAGACAGAGACTCAGAGTGGGGAGTGAAAGTTTGAAAAGTTAAAAAACCTTCCTTTCCTCCCTCCTTCTTCCCTCTTATCGTTTGTGACCCTTTCCCCCCTCACCCCTCCTTCTTTTTCTTTCAACATACACAACATCTCACATTTTAGCTACTCCTTTTGTCTTCAACAACACCTCCCAAATGATAAAGTCACGCAGTAAGTGAACGGTTTTACAGAATAAAGATGTTATCCAAAACTGAGGAGATTTATAATCTGTGACAAAACGGGGAAAAATCTGGTGAGCATCATGGTTGTCGAAACCAGGCAGGCGGGACCTTTCACACCTGCCTGCAAGTGGATCACATTAAAGTCACATATGGGACTGAATGATTGAGAGAGAACTTTACTGCAGGAGCCACCCAGTGGACCTGCTGTGCTAGGAGAAAGTGAGAGCTAGAGTTAAATATCTTAATTACTCCCTAATTAAATAGTTTTTTACCAAGCAGTGCTGCAGGGCACTAGCCACTGGCATTGGTGAAAGAAAAGAATGCAACGTCGCCCCCACTGGACCTTTCATGGTACTTCATGGTAAACTGACCATGTGTTTATTACTCGATCATCTAAACAACCCAATAATTGACATCCACCTACTCTGTGTGTGTCTTCCATCCAGATGTAGTGACCGTAATAAGTATATGTGAGTACTGCTGAGTGTGCAGTCTGACCGTGATGTGTATTAATGACAAAGGGGACGGCAGGTCCAGAGTGCAGCTGATTAATAACTGGCCCTTCACTCCTTCCCTCACAACTAATGGCTCTCTGTCTCACCCTGTCTATAATTATCACCCAATAATGAGGTCTAAAAGAGGGTGTGTGTGTGTGTGTAAGCAGGAGAGAGCTAAATTTGGAGGTTTACAGTCTGCATTTTACATATTATATATTTGTTTACATGTTCAAAAACAAAGAGTAAAAAAAAAATTGCTCCATGTTGACCAACTGCAACAGTAGAATGCTACTTACATATCACTGCATCAGCAATAATTATCCAATAACAGAAGCGAAAGTTTCCTTTCTCCCTTCTCGAAAGGCCTTGTTCCCCAACATTAACAATGTTTCTGTGTCGGTTTCATTATTAATTTCAGTCAGATTTTTCAGTGTATTTGATACAGTATCCATTAAGGAATACAAATGAAGCTTGTTCAGGTTGTGTGTTTTATGGGTTCAAGGGATTCTTTCGTTGTTGTCCACCAGGCGTAAACCCGGGGAGAGGTTATGGGTTCGCTCGTGTGTTTGACTGTGTGAGTCTGAACCTCTGGTGTTGCCTGTGGCTTACCTCACTTTTGTTGGGTTGTTTTGGACGGTGTGTTTGGCTAACAGAAATACCAATACACTGCTGTAGCTGCTGCTTAGCGTGCAGACAGCTTGGTGAGTTCACCTTTGTGTTTTGGCATGATATACGTATGAAGTGTATTTGATGACGTTTTTGATTTTAATCAAAGTCTGTGTGACGACACTTCACAGCAATGGAAATATTAATTCAGTCACACAAAACAGCAGCGGTCGTTGCAGACACACCTGGTGGATATCTGCTCTCTACTGAGTGCACCTGTCTAGGGCCCGATCTCAATGTCCACTCGAGGACTCACAGACTTTGAGGCCTGTTAACGCAAAGTCCATGAGGGCTTAGGTCTGTCCCACTGTCAAATCGTTGAGCGCTTGAGGGTTATCACGCAAACATTTTAAGCCCTTTATGCACACTTTCCGTAAGTCTGCATGCATGCAGAATTTGCCTGAGGGAATTACCCACAATTCATAGTGTTGTGACATTAAACACGGGGTTAAAGGGGAATCCCGGAGGCATGGCACATGGGGGTTCAGCCTGGCATATTAAATACACACAAACATTAACGTTAATGATTTAGGAGGCTACATAAAACCACATTCAACCAGAGGAATGCAGGCATAGGCTGTATTACACACCTGGTTTATTCATCAACCGTTTCTTTCAGTTTTGCTGATTGAAGCTGTTTTGACAAAAACAAGTGACTTGAAATTATTTGACAACTACCTCTCGTCTCATGAGGGAAATGCCTGGAAGATGTTAAAATCAGGCAGCAAAAAACGCAAAATAAAAGCCCACAATTGTACGTAAATCAAAACGTCATCAAACGTGATGTATCGCAGCGCTGTCCCATTCGTATTCATACCATTCCAACCCCTTGTAGCTTCTCACACTCAAGCATTCACCAGGTGACATCACTTTAGTCCCTGAGGGTTCAGGGTTTAAGGCTTGAGGGGGGACATTGGGAGGGTGCCTGTAGTTCTGCTTGGGATGTTGTAGTAGATCAGCAGTTCAATCAGGGAAAGTGTTCACAGGTTTTCTTGATCAGGGAGGGGCTGGGCTCTGTTAAGATGAAGAAGAGAGGGAAGGTATTGCTGCAGTAAATATATTCTGTTTTGTTTGGTGTGCTCATCGGTACGCGATGAGTGCCAATAGATGAACTGTGACGTCAGCAGTAACTGAGAAATCTTGCATTAATGGTATGTTCATAATTCTGTCTGAATGGGGACGCTTGTTTCAGTTTAGCTCACCCGTATGTATCTGAGCAGTTGGTAGGTTCCAATTAGGCGCAGCTGAATAGATAAAAGCCCATTCACTGCCATGAGGAGGAGGAGGGGCAGACATTGTCAGCTTTCTATGAGGCAACAGTGGTTTTTAATTTGCTGTTCGGTTTCTTTAATTTTTCTGGTGCAGCGTGCATTCAAAAAATGCTTGGCCTGTGGTGCTGCTGCGTGTAGATTCCTTGAGACATGCTCATGAAAACAACTTAACTCTCAGCACTGTGCTTCCTTGGGTCCTCAGCAATACACCTGCTGTGACACAGTTGCATCAGAAACCCCAGTGGAAAAACACCTGACTTTACAGTTAGGCAAGGGAGGCTATTGAATGATGTTTTCACTCATTTCACTCTAAAAAGGCCCCAAAAGCCTCTAAGAATAACCAACTCAACTGTATACTACTTACTGTGTACTTCTACTTCAGATGAGAGCTTTACAGTACTTCATCTACCTGACAGAGAGAATGGTTACATTGCAAATTCAGATTTTACTCACAAAATATATAATAATTTAAATATGATGGGTTATTATTCATCAAACAATCCAGCTTTATAAAATGAAAAGATCCACCTTGAACAGACATTAAGTCAATTTATGTACTTTGTACTGATAATGCCTCTATTTCACTCTACTTGAAGTAAAAATTTGGATATCGGACTTTAACTGTGTGGTATTAATAGTTTTACAAATAGTTTTACTTCAGGAAGAAAGAAAAAATGCCTGTTTAAAAATGTGTGATTGTTTTTCGGAGATGTGAGAGTTGCTACATACCTTGAAACCAGCCAGAACAACAGTTCTGCAGATGATTTTAATTAGTTTTGTATCCAGGTGTATCGTTGTCTTTTCCCACAAGGGTGAGAAGTGAAGAGAAACTGTATCTTTGTTGGTAAGACAAAGACACAGACAGACCTTGAAACCGGAACTGAATGTCCTAGCAGAAGACAGCCTGTGTCTGAAATACCCATACTCCCCTTTCGACACATTATCTGAAGTTGTAAAGGCGTGAACCCTTTGTACGCATAAATGATGTTGAATGTTGCACTTTGTCGAAGCAGCACAGATGTGCTTTGTCACATTGAAACCAAAGATATCTGGTCCATGCAAAACGTTCACTGACGAGGACAATGTAGAAAAGATCGACATGTGACTCCAACAGAAAATGTAAAAATTGGTGTTTTGAGCACGTGAGCTTCTTCCGTGCTTGACCCGCTTACCGCTTTGTTTATTATTCAGTTTTATGCAATCAGGACAGGGGTCTCAAACTCCCGGCCCGCGGGCCGAATCCGGCCCGCCACGTCATTTTATGTGGCCCGCGAATCCACCAGCAAAAAAAAAAAGATTTTTTTTTATTTTTTTAAGTTAGTTAAAAATACCCCCGTAGCCGAAATTATGAGATAGAAAGTTGAAGTTATGAGATAGAAAGTCATAACTATGATAGAAAGTCATAACTATGATAGAAAGTCAAAATTCTGAGATAGAAAGTCAAAATGATGATAGAAAGTCAAAATTCGGAGATAGAAAGTCAAAATGATGAGATACTTAAACACAGTCATATAAGGCAAGGCAAGGCAAGGCAAGTTTATTTGTATAGCACATTTCAACAACAAGGTAATTCAAAGTGCTTCACATAAAACCATTAAAAGCATCAAAACATAAGGCAAAAGAAAAGGAGATTTAAAGACTATTAATATAAGCAGCTCTTTGGCTGGTTACTGTACATTTAACATGGAAATGTATTGTGAGTACATTGAAGACGACTTTAAACTGTGAATGCAGAGTTATTTAACAATATGTTACGAGTAGTTACATTTACAACCGGCCCTTTGTGGGCGACCATGATGCTGCTGTGGCCCGGAGTGAAAATGAGTTTGAGACCCCTGACTAAGGAAGTCATATTTTCACTGTAAAGAAGTTTGACCATTACAGCGTTATAAGTATCGAGGCCAAAGTACATGCAGCACATTTAGACATATTTTAAAGACATAAAAAGGTGGAAAAGAACATTTTTTTAAATGGAAAATCATATATAGAACTACCCCCAAACAAATTAATACAATACATGAATCCAGCTACATGTAAATTCATCTTTCAAAGTAAAATGTATAAATAAATATAACTGAAAATGTTAAAGCTGATAAAATATTTTAAATTTCAAATGGTGCTTGTTTGTGCACTTTCATGCTGCACACATGTGAATCACTTCATGTGACGATGACCTTATGACTTCTCCACTATGCCGTGTCAAAGAAAGATGTTGTGCAATACTGCAACATTGTATTAGCACAAACTGTCTCATGCTGCAGGCTTACTGCCAGCGGGTAGTTGGTTAGATACTTTATTCATCCCCAGGGGGAAAGTAATAGAGTAACCAAAAATATGAAGTATTTAAAAATGCACAATATATACAATAAAATAACAGAGTAGGACATATTGTTTAGTTGGAAGTGATGACTAAGTAAGTTAGAACATGAATTTCCTTACATGGACACAACTTGCTTAAAATATATTGAAATAGTATTTTGTTATTTTTGTAAAGTTTGAATAAGTCTACTGTGTGCATTGGATTAATAATCAGTAAAACAATCTGAAATGACTCAAATAAAGTTCTGAAGAGGTGTTGGTCTGTTTGTAATATTGCATGTTATCTGGTAATGAAGTTGATCTGAATGATGGGGAAGATTTGACATCTGTCAACATAATCTGACGACTTCAAAGTAAAATACAACGATTTCCTTCCTGTTATCTGTTTCTGTAGTATCTTGAATATTTTCCAATATCAGTTGTATGCGTACAAACTGTAAATGTAGGCCTGACACTGAGCATGAACTTGGTGGCGAGTGGGTACACTTAAAAACAACACTGGGGATCGATCATGGTGCAGGGTTAAATGGGGTCGCTTGCATAATTGAACAGGTATTTGAGCGGACTTGCATGATATTTACATACATTTCGACTGTCATGACACAGATGAAAGGCAGTTTGAACAAAGGATCGACTAAACAACAAATATCCCAAATCTATGACCATCTTGTTGCCAAACAACTATCAGCCGATGTTAATGTAAAACCGAGGAGGCAGGAACATCCCAGTCGCCTCCCCCAATGTCTGAAGACTCACACACCTTCTACTTCTAAGCCACACTTGTTGGTGCTCAAACCTGGTTCGAGGATTTATTCAAGTTTAGGCAGGTCTACAATTCTCCATCAGCAGGTGTTACAGAGATCAACCCATAATCATCGTTGAATACCTCCTATCAGTGTACTGGAAAAAGAAGAAAAGGGCACCTGAAAACTCCAAGAAAGAAACAACTGAGTTAAATGAGCATGGATGTCAGGAGGATGCGGTGGTCCCTGGCCCACATCGGGATGGTCAATTTGGGATTTGCGTTGGTTTACATCGGGATCTACTTTGTGTGTCTGACAAAGGACATGTCCCCTTTGTGGGCCCCTCTCTGCGTCTTGTTTGCTTTGCTCTTCGGATTACACTGGGTTGACTGCCACAAGAAGATCAAGATGCACCTGAGTGTAGTACGTGAACAGCACCTCCAAGTCTACACTATTGACAGGTAACCTGTGCCACTTCAAAAAGAGAAACCATTATAATCGAGAAAAGAAACTGCTTATTGATTTTCTATCAAAACACAGAAAGCAAAGCCACTGGCAAAGTAAATAAATAAATAAAGAATAATAGAAAAATAATTTTAAAAGAGTTTAAAAAAAAGAATTTGAGTAAAAACATAAAAAATGTTAAGGTAATTACCTGATTTTAACAAACAAACAAGCATTTTTTTCCTTCTATGTAATCTAATTACTGTTGCAAAACAATAAATAGCTGTTGAAAAAATATCAAAGTACTCCAGTAACTCTTCCTCTCCAGAAGAATGGAGACTTTGTGCACCACAGGAAAATGTTTTGAAATCAAAAGTCAATACAAATAGGATTACTCACATGTTTGTTCATTCCACATCCCAAATGTCTTTTCAACTATTATTCTATTTCTAGGCTGTGTTTCTAACATTTGGCCAGGGACGAGGGCTAGGTTGATCAATAAGCATTGTCCCAGTAAAATAAAGCCACATGTATGTATGTTCCTCTGCAGACCGAGCTCCGTCCTTCCACCGTTCGAGGAGTCCCAGGGCAGCCAGCAGAGTCCCGATACAGCCCCTGAGTTTGAGGTCGTGGTTGATGGGGTGGATGTGGCGATGCGCCTCGCTCCTCCTCTGTACAGCTCGGACGCCCCAGACTGCACGAGCTCGGAGCAGCCTCCTCAGTACATTCACGTGGAACGCCGCGTTCAGCAGGGAGCGGTGGCTGCATGAGGAGCGGAGCGGGGCCTTGTCGGGACACTGAAGGGAGGAAATGTTTCTGCTGAACTGGCTGAGCGAGTAAAGCAGTCTTAAAAGAGGTTGAACTGCGGTTTTGTGTTGATGTTGCTCAAATGGTTTTGGTCTTTGACTCAGGATGAGCTTCACATTTGAGTTGCTGCTTAGTGGTGTGACAAATAACTGAGGACAGTATTAATCCACCTGGATGCATAGATGTCTGAATTGATAATCAGCAATTACTTTTAGCCGCACTGGAGCTGCAATTTGTACACTATTAAATTATTGCAAGTATAACACAGCTGTTTGAATTGAAGTTGATGATGCTAACCTTGTTCTCGGGTCATTTGTATTATTTAAATACAAATATGAAGTCACTAAGCTTGTGTTCAATATGTTTCTTTCCCAATACAAAACCAACCATTGGGAGACTTGTTTTGCAATATGAATGCATACATTTTATAATTGTTCATGAATTACTTTTCAAAAGTAGATTTTCTTAACCGCCAGCTTTATCTAATTTCAAAGTAGGTCAAACTTATTTGCAGCAAATATTCAGACTTGAACCGGTGATAGAAGGATAACATGGACAATATCTGAGAACCATATCGGCCACCAATACTGAAATAGACTCATCAATTTGAATACCTTGTGCAGACTAGTCTTAGTAGCTGGACCAGAAACATGACGTCTTTCTGTCCAATCTCCGTCTCCACATCGAGGACAGACAACAGATATATGTCTTGTGATCTGAGCTGATGATTGCATCTCAATAATGGACGTCTACCCAGAGACTTGTGAGGCAAACACATTGTTTCAGTCCGCGGTGAATTTGTACCCGGTTACTGTGTTTGGCACACAGACTGTATAAAGGAAGACACCATGATGTCCTAGCAGACTGTTTTAATAGATTATGGGTTTTCTCTCAAGCACACATTGACAGCGCAGTTGAAAAGTTCACCACAATAAAGACAATGGTGGAGCAACAATTCAACTGTGCGGTTTGCTCGTGTTCATGCACATTATAAATGAAAAGGGAGGTTGTTGGCACCATTTTAATTACAGAGTACTTTAAAATATGTATGAGTATACCTATTAGACACTTGTCTCTGACACATGAACAATTTCTGCCAAAGCGTCTTCTTAGCGACACATTGATAAACTGGCATTGATCCACGTCCAACCTCAGGAACAACCCCTGACATTATAAAACAGTTGGATGGGGCAATAACCTGTAATGGCTGACAGGTAGTGTCTGGCTGACTGATGCCATGTCCACATTACTCCGTTTTTACTTGGATGCAGAGTTGTCAAATAGAAACGATCTCCATCCACACGGGAGTTTCAGCATCATTCTCGAGTTGATCTGCATCCACACGGCAGCCTTCGAAGGCGGACAGCACGTGACCATTAACGTACACTGGGCATGCGCGTGACGGTGTAAACAGGAAGTAGATTGGTTGCCGAGTTAAATAAAAAAAATACGACAGAGTAATAAAGTAGTCTTTAACAATGAAAGGTTGTGTTTGATACTTAAGATCTTCCTCAAAAATATTCCTCTATAAACTCAAACAGACACAGTTCGTGGAACGTTTTAGAAGTTTTATTTTTCAGACGTAGTTACAGCGCTGCGGGTTAACATTACCGCTGTTGGGATCTAAAGGAGCGTGTTTGGGTTATCAGCATTTAAGAAACTGAATTCTTGACATCAATAGAATTATTGATGTATGTAACAATTATTAATGATTATTAATATAAACGGGGCACCACCCTGCGAACAGGGACCAATAACCAAACGATAAAACTAAGTCTCATAATTAGTAGTCACTCATAATGTCAATAGTCTGCGTATGACTATACATTCAGTGACAGTGAAGGTTTTTAAGTTCGAGCACCGGCTACTACATACAGTCTTATCAAATACATATGCACAAGTAATCACAGACGACTGCTCCTGAAAGTATAACAGAGTTTATTGAATCAAAATAATAAATGATCAAATCAATTAATATTGCAACCAACAAACGTTATCATACAATTTTATATGCCTAAACTAAAGAATGAATAAAGTGGATGAGGGTGTATGTCTGTGTGTGTGTGTGTGTGTGTGTGGGTCTGTGGGTGAAAAGGAGGGAGTCTTACAGCTACGCTAAAGACTACAAAGATGGCGGCATCGAGTGACGCTGGCCAAAGGGGAGGGGCCTTAAGAACTACAGCTAAAAACTACAAAGATGGCGGAGTCGAGGGACCCGGACAAAATGGCAGTTAGGCTGCTGTATGTACTCACGTATGCCTGGGCAGCACGTGATGTGAGGCGCTCGTTTGAACGAGGTTCCCCAGGAGTAGAACTAGGAGATATGTGTATGTGCGTGTTTCGTGAAAGGAGGAACGAGAAAAAAGGTGGGGGCTCATGGATCAGACTTCTGCGTGCTGTCCGCGTTGTAGTGATAATGGGGGTGTCTGGCGTATCGTACATAACGTGCCGTTGTCGGTAGAACTGCCAGCAGTTATGTACAATAGCCGAGATTCCACACTTCACTCACAGAGCTGATTTAATGAGCAGAGAATACTACACGAAGTGTAGTAAAACCAATGAAAAGAAATCAAATAAATCCCAAGCAAACAGTCACAGTTAATACACGAATACAGCGGAGCTTCTCTCGTCCGCGAGGAGTTGCGTAATATCTCGATATCACGCGACAGTAATTTAAACACACAAAAACACGGGAATATCAACATATAAATGAATGGCCTGAATTAAACTTAAGTTAATTTAAGCTAAGCTATGCCCAAATGCCAAGAACCTTACTTGTAGATGCTTCGTTGCAACGTGGAAGTGTTTGTGGCAAAGCTGTCCGTTTTCCTCGTCGGGAAGGGGGACAGGGGGGAGCTTGCGGGTCGGCGCGGCTTTGCAGCGGGCGCTGTGTGTCGCGCGGCGGTGAGCTGGCGCGGCTTCGGTCCGTTAGCGTGGCTCTGGAGCAAACGCAGGTCCGGTCTGTACTCGCTGCAGGGAGAACAGTTAACTTCGGATGAGACGACGTGTCTGCGCGTCTTGCCGGGAATCCTCGGTCACGAGAGGAGCGAGGCTTCGTCGGGCTCCTCTGTGCCGGTTTGTGCACAAAATAAAAGGAAGCAGAAAGCAGAGAACGGATCGCTGATGCGGGTTCGTCTCGCGGGCTGAGTGGAGCCGTACTCAACGTGGAACACTGTCGTTTCGTCCAGCGAAATGGCTCGTGACCTGTCAGGGTTTGATGAGGGTTTGAGGGGCTTCCTCGTGGCCTGGACGGGGGTGTCCGAGCGAAGGTGTGCTCCCTGTTCGACCGAGGTCGATTGGAAAAAAGCTGGATTCTCTGTGGCCTGGACGGGGGGGGGGGGGGTCCGGGCGAAGAGAGCGGTTGTGTGCCTCCTAACTCAACCGAGGTCGAAGGGGGAAAGCTATGAGGTGGGGGCAGCAGAGAGTTTTATAGAACAGAGGTCGAACCACAGGGGTCCTGGGGTCTCTTGGCTCTCGGCCAATGAGATTGCCGCGGTTACCATGGTTATTTGGGGGGGGGGGGAATTCACACCTGAGTGTGAAATCCCTTTGCTCTTATCAACTACAAATCAGGATGAGACCTTTGCTTGAAACAGTGAAGGCCTGATTGTCTTTGTCCACAGCACATGTTTAAGCCACATGGTCAGAGTCAGACCCCAACATCCCCCCTTTGTTCTGAAGAGCGAGGTGTTGGCTTCGGTCTTTAGAGCAAACCAAGGGCTGGCATGTGCATCCATGTGGTGGGGAAACCTGAAGAGGTGAGACAGTCCAAGTGTTCCTGAGACCAAAAGCAGTGGTTAAAACAGGCAGTGTTCATTGTTCATAGAGTTCAAGGTTCATAGTGGTCAAGTTCATGGTGTTCAAGTTCAGAGTTCATTGGCATCTGGGCAGATGACTAAGGTGGCATCTGGGCAGATGACTTTAACTACTTCTACCTACATCTACTATCATACACAATTCAAATCATAGGTGAGCAAAACATTATTCCCAAATAATTCAATCGCTATTATGATGTTGTGATATTCTAGCATTGTGGCACAGTGTCAAAGAAAGTAACAACCCAAATAAACAAAACACAAAAACACAAAAGAGAGAGAAGGAAAGAATAGAAAGACAAGAAGCAGGTGAGGGGCAAACAGTGGTTACTGGTTCAACTCCTAGACAGGACTGGAGTCCGTCGGCGGAGCAGTCGTAGGTTGGCTACGTGGTGTTATGAATAGGAGGGAATCCCGTTTGTCTGTCGCTTCTGGATCTATTAGTACATGATATGTGCGTCTATCTCTCTCTGATCGGTAGATTTAGAGCGAGTCCTGTGTCTAAGTTTTAGAATCTATCGATATTGGAGTTGCGTTGCCAAGACTATAGGCCAGAGGTACCTGTGAGGGTTGCATAACAGTAGTGGTAGCAGATTTACAGATTTCATTAGCGCGGCTAGTGTGACTAGCTAGGCTGGTCTCTCGCTGCTCCAGCTGTTGACAGCTGAGCCTTCTCGGATGAGGTCCTGGATTAAATCTGACTGCTACGGCAGAGGTTATGTCTTCTCTGGTTACTTCTGGTGGAGTCTATAAAGCATGCAAAGGGTTCTCTATGAGAGTGGAGCATCAGTTTACAGTCACAATGGTTTGTCAGGTCATGCAACTGTTCTGGTTGAAGTTGGATGTGTTAGCGGTTAGTGCATGTCTACAGGGTGAGTTGGAGCATGCAGTTAAACGTCAGTAGTCAATAGTAAGCTGCCATTCTGCCGGTTGGTTTCGGCACTGGCAAGATTAGAGTGCACTTCCTGTGAAGTGCATCTCTCTAAGTTTCTGTTGTCAGAGATCCCACCCCCCTCGCGCTGTTCAAGTGGCGAGGGCAGATATCCCACGTTACGTCAGCACTCAGGGAAACGTCGCGAACAGTTTCACTCTGGAGTGTGTCATGACGGGCTGGTGATATCTCCCTCCCCCCACCCTCCTAATTAGAGATGGGGACAGGTCCGGCGCACAGGTCAAGTTCAGTTACCTACGGCACTGGCGACTTGACAGGCCCGGGCGATGACTCGGCTGAAAGAAGGCGGTGGCTTCGTTGAACAAGCTGGAGGTGGCTCATGCTGACAGAGCAGGAGAAGAAGGCTTAGTTGACGAAAGATCTTACGAGCTTGGGTGCTCGAAGGGCCTCTAAGGTTGTGGCACCCTAGAGGTGTATGCGAAAAGGTGGGGGAACACATGAGGCTCGTTTCTGACCCGGAGTCGGGTAGAGCAAGAGTGTTATGACCCCCCAGTAGGACTGAAGAATATGTATAGAGATATACATAACGGGCATTGCCTTTGCGAACAAGGTCGCCCAAGAAGGTTGAAGAACGAGGTGCGAAAATGG
The DNA here is from genome assembly GCF_949748355.1 of Melanostigma gelatinosum. NCBI lineage: Eukaryota > Metazoa > Chordata > Actinopteri > Perciformes > Zoarcidae > Melanostigma > Melanostigma gelatinosum. The sequence goes on from NC_136639.1 coordinate 19,910,933, forward strand.
GAGTGGTCGTTTCCGGACGTGTGCTGAGTTCTCTTCCCCCCCCTTACCATGTCGACTTGGCAGCAGGGGGAAAGGTCACTTGGCTTAGTCAGGTGGGCTGCGAGTCAGCGTTACCTGATGTGTTGCCCTTGAGGGCGTCTTTCACCCCCCTGGTTCCGTTGGTCTTTCGACCGCCAGGGTCGTTTGTTCCTCGGGGGTGACCAGGGCTCGCTAGGCCAAGTCCTCTCGTCGTCTTCCGACGCTAGGTCGGAGTCGCTCGACTGTTGGATGCCTAAGACTATGGCGGTGTCTTCGTACCGATTTGTCGGCCGTCCGCGTGTATCCCATGCAAGTTGCGCGTATTTCCTAATCTCTGGCATGGTGAGGTTACTCGTTCTGCAGTGCATAGTAACATCGTATCTCACGTTGTCGTGGAGATTGTGCAAGAAAAGCGACTTGAAGGCATGGTCTTCTTCTAGACCTGGGGCGTTACGTCCTTGGAAGTACGCAGATCTCAAGCGCCTGAAGTAGTCTCTCGGAGACTGTAGCCTTTCCTGGGAAATGGCAAAGGCGCCGAGGGTGGCAGAGGCTGGGTCGGTGTACAGGGAGTACTCCTCCCTAAGGGCGTGACACAGGGATGAATAGCAGTCGCGGATGCTCGGCTGGAGCGTTTCAATGAAAGCGTGAACGCTTCGCGCAGTGGTTTTCCACACTAGCTTTAGCTTTTCGCGCGATGAGGGGCGCGATAGGTCGAGGAGGCAGCGATCGATCTCCCTTAGGTAGTCATCGATGCTCGAGTCGTGATTATCGGGATTAAAGCGCTCTACGTCTTTTACCAGAGACTCAATCTGTCGAGTACGCAGGCCTCCAAGGTTGATGGGGCCTGGGCCGTCCGAGTCGTCTGAGTCTCCATACTCGCGATGGTGGTAACGACTATCATCCTCCCTCCCTGAGGGGGATGGGGTCAGTTCTTGTTGCGCGCGTGAACTGCGTGGAGGATTGCGTTGGCCTGAGGTGGTTTTGAAGCCACCTGGGCCGACTAGGACCTGGTGTTGGTCCTCTCTCCTCCTGGTTGGGGATGTCGCTTTCAAGAAATGCAAGGTGGTTCGGGTCTCGGGGAATGAAGGAGCCGAGACCAAGAAATGACTGGGCTGAAAGGCTCGGTAGGGGGTAGCAGTACCTACCGGGGTTGCTGGAACACCTTGAAGCGCTTTCAGTTTGTCATCACTCTCTGATGCTTTAGAGAGTTTTAGGTTGACCTCTCTGAGGTCACTGCGCAGGCTACTATTTTCTGACTGTAGGGCGCTACAGTCACGTGACAACTCCTGAACCTCTGTTCGGAGTGTCCAGATCTCGCGTTGCTGCTCGTCGCTCTGTGCCCGGGTTCGGGCAGCTTGCAGCTGCATTTTCTGATGATAGATGAGCAGTATTTCGCCAATTACGTCCTGAATCAGGCGCTCTCTGTTACCTGCTGGGTTATTTACATAAGCCACCAGCTGCTCTAATTGCTCGTCGCATAGGACAGCAGTGTATTTTGCAAAGTACTCTCTTTCCTTTGCTGTGAGTCCGAGGACATCAGCCACCGCATCTCGTAGTGCGGTGTCTTCTGGAGCTACAGCTCCAGGAATGGGGGATTTCTCGTCGCTCATTCTCTCTGATGAGCGCGACTCCCAGTGGTTGTTAATTCCCTAGTGTTAGAACGGAAACTGTTAGTGTTTACGGTTCTCAGTGAAATGTCTAGTTCTGTAACTTAGGATTTCTACTGTTAGATGTTAATTACTGTTAGTGTTACGGTTCATGCAGGCGCACAGTGAAATGTCTAGCTCTGTGACTTACGTTTCTACTGTTGCTGCTCTGAGGTATCACTACTGCTTTGCAGCCAGAGGTGCGAAAATGCTAATGTGGTTTAGCACTTTGGGCCTGTGACAGCTGTGTGTAACTTCTTTGGAGGGATTTAAGAAAACAAGCAAGGTATTACAAATAAACGATCAAATCTACTACACAGCTGGCTGTTAGTTTAAGAAATTAAACGAATAATTAAACCTGGAAACGAAATAAAATTTCGAGAAGGGAATTAAAGATTAAGATTAAAAATCTGGATTTAAAATCAAAAATTTAATTACAATAAGACAAGATTTTGAAGATCAAAGCCTACCTATTTTGGGAAATAAGTTTCAGGAATTTGGATCATTCAAAAGAAGAAAAAAATAATTTTTCGAAAAAAATATTTTTTTGGAAAATTAATTATTCAAAAATAATTATGGATTAATGTGCATATATACTGTAACAAAACTGGAATAACGTAGCCTCACACGGGGCACCATTATGTTGGGATCTAAAGGAGCGTGTTTGGGTTATCAGCATTTAAGAAACTGAATTCTTGACATCAATAGAATTATTGATGTATGTAACAATTATTAATGATTATTAATATAAACGGGGCACCACCCTGCGAACAGGGACCAATAACCAAACGATAAAACTAAGTCTCATAATTAGTAGTCACTCATAATGTCAATAGTCTGCGTATGACTATACATTCAGTGACAGTGAAGGTTTTTAAGTTCGAGCACCGGCTACTACATACAGTCTTATCAAATACATATGCACAAGTAATCACAGACGACTGCTCCTGAAAGTATAACAGAGTTTATTGAATCAAAATAATAAATGATCAAATCAATTAATATTGCAACCAACAAACGTTATCATACAATTTTATATGCCTAAACTAAAGAATGAATAAAGTGGATGAGGGTGTATGTCTGTGTGTGTGTGTGTGTGTGTGGGTCTGTGGGTGAAAAGGAGGGAGTCTTACAGCTACGCTAAAGACTACAAAGATGGCGGCATCGAGTGACGCTGGCCAAAGGGGAGGGGCCTTAAGAACTACAGCTAAAAACTACAAAGATGGCGGAGTCGAGGGACCCGGACAAAATGGCAGTTAGGCTGCTGTATGTACTCACGTATGCCTGGGCAGCACGTGATGTGAGGCGCTCGTTTGAACGAGGTTCCCCAGGAGTAGAACTAGGAGATATGTGTATGTGCGTGTTTCGTGAAAGGAGGAACGAGAAAAAAGGTGGGGGCTCATGGATCAGACTTCTGCGTGCTGTCCGCGTTGTAGTGATAATGGGGGTGTCTGGCGTATCGTACATAACGTGCCGTTGTCGGTAGAACTGCCAGCAGTTATGTACAATAGCCGAGATTCCACACTTCACTCACAGAGCTGATTTAATGAGCAGAGAATACTACACGAAGTGTAGTAAAACCAATGAAAAGAAATCAAATAAATCCCAAGCAAACAGTCACAGTTAATACACGAATACAGCGGAGCTTCTCTCGTCCGCGAGGAGTTGCGTAATATCTCGATATCACGCGACAGTAATTTAAACACACAAAAACACGGGAATATCAACATATAAATGAATGGCCTGAATTAAACTTAAGTTAATTTAAGCTAAGCTATGCCCAAATGCCAAGAACCTTACTTGTAGATGCTTCGTTGCAACGTGGAAGTGTTTGTGGCAAAGCTGTCCGTTTTCCTCGTCGGGAAGGGGGACAGGGGGGAGCTTGCGGGTCGGCGCGGCTTTGCAGCGGGCGCTGTGTGTCGCGCGGCGGTGAGCTGGCGCGGCTTCGGTCCGTTAGCGTGGCTCTGGAGCAAACGCAGGTCCGGTCTGTACTCGCTGCAGGGAGAACAGTTAACTTCGGATGAGACGACGTGTCTGCGCGTCTTGCCGGGAATCCTCGGTCACGAGAGGAGCGAGGCTTCGTCGGGCTCCTCTGTGCCGGTTTGTGCACAAAATAAAAGGAAGCAGAAAGCAGAGAACGGATCGCTGATGCGGGTTCGTCTCGCGGGCTGAGTGGAGCCGTACTCAACGTGGAACACTGTCGTTTCGTCCAGCGAAATGGCTCGTGACCTGTCAGGGTTTGATGAGGGTTTGAGGGGCTTCCTCGTGGCCTGGACGGGGGTGTCCGAGCGAAGGTGTGCTCCCTGTTCGACCGAGGTCGATTGGAAAAAAGCTGGATTCTCTGTGGCCTGGACGGGGGGGGGGGGTCCGGGCGAAGAGAGCGGTTGTGTGCCTCCTAACTCAACCGAGGTCGAAGGGGGAAAGCTATGAGGTGGGGGCAGCAGAGAGTTTTATAGAACAGAGGTCGAACCACAGGGGTCCTGGGGTCTCTTGGCTCTCGGCCAATGAGATTGCCGCGGTTACCATGGTTATTTGGGGGGGGGGGGGAATTCACACCTGAGTGTGAAATCCCTTTGCTCTTATCAACTACAAATCAGGATGAGACCTTTGCTTGAAACAGTGAAGGCCTGATTGTCTTTGTCCACAGCACATGTTTAAGCCACATGGTCAGAGTCAGACCCCAACACTGCCAATAGAGAAATGCTAACCGCGATTACCATGAGCGAATATAATATATCTTCGTACATCTTTTCATGCTTCATGAAGAAATACTTACAGACTAAGGTCTCTCAAGGCTACCAAACGGAAGAAGTAAAACGAAGCAGCTTGTCTTATCAGAATCTAAAAACAACGAGGCAATAACTGTTGTTACAGCGCTGAGGCTCTCTCGCTCTCTCTCTCGCTCTCTCTCCAGACCATCCAATCAGAGCACAGCATTTCCCCTGGGATGTAATTCTAACCCAATCATTCTGATACATCTCGGCCTCTACCCTTGAGACACACGTGTACACACACACACACACACACACACACACACACACACACACACACACACACACACACACACACACACACAGATGAAGAAAGCGTTTGTCAATAGATTAAAGATGCGCAGAGAGACGTGCAAAGAATCAGGCAGATAAACAATTGAATCACTAATTTAAACGGTCTTCCACTTTCATTATTGTGCATGTAGACACACACACCATGAGCATGCGTGTGTTGTGTGTGTGTGTGTGTGTGTGTGTGTGACGTTTATAATACACTCAACTTTATAAGTTGTGAGTGTGACATCTGCCTTTCCCCGTGTGGGAAACAATTAAACTGGTGTGTGTAAAGGAAGTGGTAACAGCTAACAAAGGGAGACACACACACACACACACACACACACACACACACAGACAACTGGGGTCGAGGTCCTAAATCTTCATCAACAGTGCCACCTCGCCTGAAGATCAGAGCAGAAAAAGTCACTGATGAATGACTCTATATTAGAGAGAGAGCGTGCATGTATGTGTGTGTGTGTGTGAGCGTGTATGTGTGTGTGTGTGAGCGTGTATGTGTGTGTGTGTGTGTGTGTGTGCGTGCATGCGTGTGTGCGTGCGTGCGTGCGTGTGTGTGTGCATTCATCTGTATGAGGATGGATATTAGCGCTGATGTTCCTTCAGGGATTAGCTTCAAACCAATCAGGACAGCACGGTGTGATAAACCCCAGTGAACATGCACACTTCATCCACATCTACAAAGTAAGCATCCTCCTCAGATGGTAGTCTTTTTTGGTATTTTGACCTTTAATTACAGTGTTCCCCTAGTTCAATCAATGTAATGCTTCCAGGCTCCAGAGCCCACTCCCAAAGGCCATGCCTCCAACGTCTGCAGAATGTAACTCCGCGGTGACTTAGAGTCGACCGAATCAGTCGCTCTTAGCAGTGGAGCTGCTCACCGGTGACTGAGAGCACGTTGGCAGTAATTCACATTACATAACTTCCGTCTGGAAAAAGATATTTAAACCTTGCGGAAGCCAGCACTGAAGTGCATATGGACGGTGACATGTTCACTTACTGACATATGTGGGCAACTGACGTGCATTGAAATGGTGATGCCTCGTGATGTGCATTGAAATGGTGATACGTTCACTTACTGACAAACAACCTGAAGGACATTAGAACGCTGCGAAGCACTGAAAATGTGGCCAAACGCACTGAAAATGTTCAAACTAGCTCTGAAAATGAGCACACAACCACTGAAAAAATGGGGCGTATGCACTGAAAAGGTAGACGTGCGCGCTGAAAACAGGAACACGTGCACTGAGGAGGAGCACGCACACTGAAAAGGGAGGCGTGAGCGGAAGGGTATTCAGTTAGTTGTATTCTGAAACCTCAATACTGGTTATTCGTCTTTTTATTTGTGATTTTGTTGTTAACTTCTGTTTTCTTGACGATGGGTATTTTGGATTACGTTACAGTCATTTATTCTCAGTTAAAGGATAAATTGCACACTTGGTTTAGAGATATATTTTAGAGTATTTGTTTCATGTTATGTTGGTATTTGATGTTTTATTAAAATATGTGAAAGACGCTATTTTTGATCAACAAAAGTATCTTTATATTTGGGTCATATGAGAGCTGTCTGAACCCCCAACCTGCTGCATCGAGGACAGCAGAATGATTGACGTTGAACTTGCAGGATTATCAATGTTGTCACTGAACTCTCTCAGAATTTGAGTAATGGGGAATGTGTTCTTTTGGCTGCCTGCACATTTGAATGACAGACCTATCAGTAAGTGTGATATGACAAGATAACCGTGTCATATCATCATTTTTGATATTGTGCAATGACTCAAATGTTTCAATGATCTATTGATGCCAGCAGTATGTACCTGACAGTACTCTTGTACTCTTGTCGCTCTATCTCTGTTTGTTGCAAAAACACAAATGTACCTTGAAGTTATTTTCTATGTCGTTCCTTATTTTGTTATCATCTGTGGCTCTCCAGTGTTGGTCAATTCTATTTGATCATTTTGAAATAAACTACAGCAGTGTTATGAAAAGTGATAATAATGATAACAATTCATTAAGTTCCCACATTGTTTCCCCCTTATTCATTAACGTCACATATTGTTCCCTTGCAGCTACAAGTATGTATCATTATGTTTTACGTTATTATTAAGATTTCAATTATTTATGGTTTATTTTTAATTAAATTGGGAAGAATAATGCTGCACGTTGCCGGCCGTAATCTAAAGCTTTCACCATTTTATTGATATCAACATGTAATGTTATGATTATCAACACTTAACAGGACCAACAGTAATGCCTTTGAGTCAAATAAAAATCAAAAAGATATTAAATTATCACTTGCACGATATTGATTGTATGTTAATTGTCATTCATTGGCAGATTTTTGAATCACATTAGAAATATCACATTGTTTCCAATACAAAGACATATTTAGAAAGTTTGTCACACATTTATTTGTATTGTGCTCCTCTGTAAACAGTATACATACAGTACATACAGTTTACATGAACATACTGTGTTCTATGTGACAAATGCATCTGTCTCCTTCTTGACTTGTGAGCAGATGCAAAGAGCTGCTGACGGCTTCCTGTGTGTGTGTGAGGAGCTTCCCAAACCCACCAGCACAGAAGAAGCAGACGGAGACAAACTACGTCCTCTGTGCCGGTGGGGACGGGACCCTCCTCGTCCTCTCGGCTGGTGGGTGGAGCGGGTGGTGTCGAGGGGGGAGGGGCAGGGAGGACGTCACCGTACTCGCTGGGTCTCGGACTCACTGGGGTGCTGAGAGTGGTTCAGTGGTCTGTGGTGGGTCTGGGTCTTCCTGGGATGATGGTTTGGAAGACGTCCACTCTCAGCTGCTCCAGGAGTGAGAAAAAAGCATGGAGGAGTCCTGCCCTGTGAGACACAAACACAAGAGATGAATACTTTTAACTCAACTATACGACCTTTACATCGTTGTGTTGAATCTGGCCTCCAATGATGGAATCTTATTACTGATACTTCTGCAGTCTTAGTGAGGGATTACTTACTCAGCCCACTGAAAGAAAGGAGACCGCCGCTCTCCATCTGGTCCTGTAGTCCTCCGTCCTTCTCATCTGGTCCTGTGGTCCAGAGTGAACACATCCTCTCTGTTGTCTAGGAGATCCTGGATGTTGCGTCCTGTGTTACAGCCATCGATACCTGAGTAAAAGACTTTTTCTCAACGTTAGTCATTTTTACCATACCGCTGTCTGGGTCAGCCATCTTCACCTAACTATAAAAAGAGAGAGTGAGTAAAGTGAACAATCTTTGAATAACTGTTAATTTAAAAACCCTGATGCAGGATGCTACCTATCGCCAACAACGGCAGATGCAAGGGAAGGCTGTCTGGAGCTTTATCAGTCCTACCAGACACAAAGGTTTCACAATCCTGCAACAAACAGGCTGTCGGTCTCAATCTTCAGCCGACTGCCAGTATCTTCTGTGTGAGGGGGACCCGATGCCTGGAGTGGAGGGTGCTGCGTCCTCTTGGTCGTCCTCACCGTTCCTCTGCCTCTTCACACTTACCTGCTCCGTGTGGTCCTCTTCCCTGGTCCTCTTGGTGGACTCTTCTGACCCCTGGAAGACCGGGGGCGGAGCCTCTTCAGGATGCTCCACACCAAAAGGGAGGGAGAGACGATGGCCAGCGGGAAAGGGACCACGAAGCAGCTGTCGCATCTTCTCCAAGCATCAACAATTAGTTAAAAGGAAAATCCATAAAAGAGATATTTAAAAGCCCTGCTGCAGGATGCTACCTATCGCCAACCCCGCCAGACGCGAGGGAAGGCTGTCTGGTGCTTTATCAGTCCTACCAGACACAAAGGTTTTACAATCCTGCAGCAAACAGGCTGTCGGTCTCAATCCGAGTCGCTGTCTTCAGCCGGCTGCCAGTATCTTCTGTGTGAGGGGGACTGTCTGTCGTCATCTATCCGGCTCTTCTTTCTGGAGGGACCGATGCCTGAAGTGGAGGCTGCTGCGTCCTCTTGGTCATCTTCACCATTCCTCTGCCTCTTCAGACTTACCTGCTCCGTGCAATCCTCTTCCCTGTTCCTCTTGCTTGACTCTTCTGACCCATGCAAGACACTCGGAGCTGGTAACCGCTCTTCTTCCTCTTCTTCTTCCTCTTCTTCCTCTTCTACATACCTGACGCCTCCCTCCTCCTCGTCAGCAATGTGCCAAGGCTACTGACCTGCAGGGAAGAGCTGATCATCACCATCCTGGAACTCACCTTCCACTCCCTCGTCGATGGGGAAGAGCATGAAGATCCCGATGATCGGTTCTGGTGCAGGGGGGTCTGGTGGAGGAAGTTCTGGTAGGATGGAGTTCAGCTCTGAGAGGGAAAAATTTAAACTGTAAGGATTTCTCATAACATGAAATATTTCTGGATTACATTGAGCAATAATCAAAGATTAAATGAGAAAAAACTAACTATCTATAACTATCTATAAACTAACTATGACTGCACTACAAGTGTCACCAACACACAAGAGGCTGTGCCTTTTAATATTTTAACAATAATATCAAACATAGTGCAGGACGCAGCACAAGCAGATGCAGTCCCGTACAGTTACTTAACTGTAAATAAAATATATTCATTCAATGTTAAATAATATGCGCTATACTTGTAAGCTTATATTGCGGAGTTGTGAGGTCACTGTAAGTAGGTCAAAAACTCCGAACAGGGCATTCCGTCGCCTGTTCGCACGATAGAAACAGATACAGTGTCCCTGAAAGAAACACTTGCTTAAACCACCAGATTAGGGCGGAAACGCCATCTTAGAACAAGGAGTCGAGTTCTCTATATCTATTCACACAGAGACTTCGAAATAGTTTAGAACTGCACCCTTTTTTGGCACCTTAAGTGTTAACAATATGCTGTTACATCAACATTTCACACACACTGACATTCCAGAGAAGGCGGGATCCGGAAGTGAGCCAGTGTGGGTGAAGTTGCCCAGTGCTCCATCAGGCCATCTGAAAAGCTAGAAACAGATCCGCCTCCTACTTTGTATTTAACCAATGGCTCCATAAGGGGAACCAAATGACATGCCTGCGCACTCTGTATAAGCGCCCTTAGGTTTCACTTTTGCACCTTTTGCTAGGGTCCGTGCACGTTTAACTGCTGGACATAATACTTCTGTCACAAATAAATGTTATTGCTTGAATTGGGCTAAACGCCTCGATCTCAGTCTGTTCACTCGAGTTTCATTCTCAACATAACAGATCGCTATCTTCTACGTAGTGTAAATAAAAATATATTCATTCAATGTTAAATAATATGCGCTATACTTGTAAGCTTATATTGCGGAGTTGTGAGGTCACTGTAAGTAGGTCAAAAACTGCAAGCAGGGCATTCCGTCGCCTGTTCGCACGATAGAAACAGATACAGTGGCCCTGAAAGAAACACTTGCTTAAACCACCAGATTAGGGCGGAAACGCCATCTTAGAGTAGGAGAAGAGTTCTTTTTATCTATTCACACAGAGAGTTCGACATAGCTTAGAACTGCACCCTTTTTCGGCACCTTAAGTGTTAATAATATGCTGTTACATCAACATTTCACACACACTGACGTTCCAGAGAAGGCGGGATCCGGACGTGAGCCAGTGTGGGCGGAGATGCCCAGTGCTCCATCAGGCCATTTGAACGCTAGAAACAGATCCGCCTCCAACTTTGCTTTAACCAATAGGCTTCCATCAGAAGAACCTTTAACACACATGCACACTCTGTCTAGGCGCCTTTTAGCTTTTCATTCGGTCCTACAGAGTGAACTTTTCTAGGTCCGTGCACGTTTAACTGCTGGACATAATACTTCTGTTACAAATAAACCTTATTGCTTGAATTGAGCTAAACGCCTCGACCTAAGTCTGTTCACCTGAGTTTTCTCCTCAACATGAGTTTTATTCTCAACAGGGCCTGGATTATAACGAAAGGGTAATCGTTGAACCCACTTGTCCCATACATCCCGTATTGCTGCAAGTTTGTCACGCTCTCGCCGGCCCTGCCTTGTTTCTCTGTCATCAAAGCGTATGACACGTGAGAAAACATGGAAGGTGTTTAGAGACATGGTGGCTGGAAATATTGCCCTTCCAGTGTCAGCAGCCCAAAGGCTTGCTGTTGCTTCGCCTTTTGACTTGTACACTCCTGCCAAAATGAGCAACCCAATGTAGGCTTGCAAGTCGGTCACATCCAAGTCTTTCCAACTCTTCCCATACACACGCCTGCCCTCTAAATTTGTCATCTCAAGTATATCCTTTTCAATTGATGGTGTTATGAAGAGCTCAAATGCTGATTTTATGTCATTGACATGGCTGACAGCATATCTGGTGAGACCTGGAACCATTTTGATGACATTAGAAGCACTAAGTCTACCCTGTTGTTCAAGTGGGAAGACGGACCACAATAACTTTCCATTTTTGGAAGGTAGAGTGTTTGCTGGTGGTTGAGAGACAACAGGAGGGTCAACAATGAGTGTCTCATTCTCATCAGAGGAGGATGCCTCATAATCAGGGTCCTTCTCAACATCATCCTCTGTCTCAGAGACATTCTCCTCCTCTATGTCACTTTCATGGTCAAAGAGCTGTGACAACACCTCACTGACAGAATATCTTTCTTTAGAAGTCATTTTCAGTTGAGAGAGAGAGAGAGCAGAAAGAGAGACCACCCAAAGCACCAAGCTTTTATAGCACTCACAGGCTCTCACAGTAGCACCAGCTCCACCCCCCACCAAACCCAAATTGGTTCAAATGTGTTACTTTGTAGATTGTTTGACAATATACCGCAGGTGCAAGTACTTGTGCTTGCACCTGCAGATTTTGTGTCTGACCTGTGACCTTATATGTTTTACACAGCTAAAACAGCCTGGGGTCAAATTGACCCCAAAGAACACCGATGCGTACAGCATGTGTACAGGACATTGAAAACATATCATCATGTTAATTTCATGTTTACCCAGTTGTCCCCGTTAAATTAGGAGAAGTCATTAAATATGAAGCAAAAAAAATGATGTAAATTATTTATTTAGAGACGTTAAACATTGAATGGGGTCAAATTGACCCCAAAAGTAACAGGAGGGTTAAGTAACCTCGGTCGCGCCTGTTGCCATGGCATTTAGTGACGCACGTGTGCGCGAGTGCGTGGTCAAGATAGAAAGAGAGAAATATTAAGTATTTTCTCAAGTATCTGTACTGAATGGTAATAGAGCACTGAAAGATAAAATAAAAATAACTCTCGTATAAACCAAATAAAAAGAATGAACACATCCTCGAGAATATCCACTGGCATATCCTCGACTCATAATGATGGCAATCAGTGTGTTTATGAGTTCCTGCTCTCTGCGTCCCATTCAGGCCGTATAAAGATCAACCCTCTTCATTTCTTATCTCAACATAACAGCTTCAACGCATTTCACACTCGGCTCAAAAGCCGGCGCTGTGCTCGACGAACAAAAGCCACATGATGTATAGTATCAGCACAACATGGTGCTCCTAATTATGACGAATATGTTTAATTAAAATCACGGAATGCCGAAAGGCAACATATCTCACGTATTTTATTTGTCCCCATTAGACCTGTCTGTTTCAATTAAAAAAGGCAAATACCACACAAAAAAAGTTTATTTGGATGAAAAAGAAATAAGAAAAAATATATTCAAATATCGTTAAATGTAATTTCCCAAAGGCCTAAAGTGACAAATTAAAGCAAAACCCAGATTAGCAAACAAATCTAAAATATATATTTTATTTTTCATTACCTGTGGCCTCGTTTGCTATTTTATTTTACATTTTGAAAACCTCTCCCTAGGTAGTAAACACAAGTCTGACAAATTTCCACTATTCATAGCAAGATATGCATTGACATTAATTTCATATCAAACATAAACTAACTGTAAGTTAATTATTATTATTATTGTATTCGTTGTGATGCAACGCCTGTTGTATTTTATACTTCAACAAAAGTTTGATTACTTCTGCATTAAATGGTTGAAAAATGAACATGTATGAGAGGACAGGTACAAGCAATATGACAAGCAAACACTGCACTGTTGCACAAAAACAGCACTGTGAATACATTTTTTTATCTCAGACTCCCTTAGTCAATAAGTCTTTATAACTGCAAGCCACAAACATTAACAGTCAGTCTGCACATTCATATAGGTTTGCTGTCTTTTCCATTATTTATTCATGGCAAAAATGAAATCGCCTGCATGGTGTGGACACTAAATAGTCTACGTTTTCGATAGCTGACAGATGATAGCGGTCAATAAACAAAAAGGAGAACACTGGGCTTTCTGTTTGAGAGATAAGCACCCTCAGTGTAGTCATCATTTGAAGAAAAAAGAAAATAATGACAGTGAAGCTACAGAGAAAGGATTTTTTTTAAATGGCAAATAATAAGTACGGAAATTAGAATTTTTTTGTATGTGTGAGCAGATGCATGTGTGTGCGTGCATGTGGGTGTGTGTTTTCCTGGTGGCTCATGTGATGACATTAGGGCCGCGGCGCCCTGTCCTCTCATGCACGTTGGAGATCTTCAGAGCGATGGCGATGAGAGGACCCAGCACCACCTGCAGTGAAGAACACATCACAAAACATGTTCAGCAATGATGAAGAGGACTCCTGTGGAACACTAAACACAGTGCATCTGGTCCTTGTGCATAAATGTATGATACAGTTCTAATGCCACTGTGATGTCCATATCAAATTTAAAAAGTAAAATGTATTATAATTGATCTGTTATGTAAACTGTTATTTATCTAGCACATTGCACTGCACCTTTACTGCTTCTTTTTGCACTTCTGGTTAGATGCTAAAACTGCATTTCGTTGTCTTAGTACTTTGTGCAATGACAATAAAGTTGAATCTGAATCTGAATTGTCCCTCTGTATTTTTTTACTGCATTGTTTGTATTATATTGCACCTTTGCACAACGTTTTTTTTTGGACAATTTGGTTAAATGTGATTTAATTTAGATTTGTTTTCATTGAGGAAATCAATCCATTGTGTATTGTATCAAGTCAAAAACTATATGGGTTATTATAAGCATACGGTTATTATAAGCATCTGTACAGCGCAGTTTAAATACACATAACTAGGAGATTATGAGAGCATTGGTCTTAACACTGAGGCGCTCACATTAAATTACAGTGGTTCAAGCAGACCTTGTGTTTTTGTTTTGTTGTGCAACACAGCACATACGTGGTAGACATCATGTGAGTTTGGGGCCTAAAAAACACGGTGCAGATAAACCGATAGCTAAACAGATTCCAGAGCAGATGACTTAGTTTGACTTTGCCCTATGAAAACTGTTTCAACCAGCACGTCAAGAGGCATTCGCCTTGTTTGTCCACCAGTTCTTCTAACTTGCTAGAGATGATTAATTCAAACATTTTTGGGATGGTGGAATAATAAAGATGTTAGCTATGAGGACATGAGTTTCCTCATGACAGGTGTATAACCTGAGCTACATGCAGCTAAATATCTTGAAACATTTAAAACCGTCTTAAAAACATCTTAAAATAACTGGGCGCACTGCACATGCCACTAATATTGCTCAAGAATGATATGATATGACTCAGGAGTTCTGTGTTTTGTCGTTTTTGACCCTTCATTACACAGGGTTGTGTGATGGAATACAACACACACACTCACACACATCATTTGGTACACCATATAGTATTCAGTAAGCGTACAAACACAACAACAGGGTAAAACTCTGTGAGGATTTGCGGTGTCTTGTGGGCGGAATACAAACACACAGAGCTGTATATAAAAGTATTTGAAGCGCTTTCGGCCTAGCAAGCATGTTCGTCGTGTCTGATGATTGATGTGCGTCGGGTAAGGGGCAGAAGGATTAGCAATTTAAGTTATGATCGAACATTAATGACAGATTGTCCAAGGGTTAAGTGTAAGTCACACAACGCCGATGAGGGAAATGTAATGACAGGATTAAACAATATACATTCTACTGACTGAAATGATGCGACTAAAACTCATCAATAGGTGGTCCATACTTGATGAATGGATTCACCTTTCCTGAGAATAGAAGTTGGGGATTTAAAATTTGACTTTGTGGTGTCACTTTGAAGTTAAATCAGTTTATAGTAGAAGACGAGTTTGATGATGTGTATGCTGTCCCATCTGTTTTACATTCATACAGTTTGAATTATGGTAATGCTCAAATGCAAACTTTCATGCTCCATGCAAGCTGAAGAGAAGTCATTGGTTGTCTTATGACTTGTAGACAGAAGGGCACAAAGTGGGGTCATTAACCTCAGGAAGCACACATTGTGGGATGAAGCTGTACGGTTAGGTGGTCCGTCATGATGGTCTCACCATCACGACTGCAGCTTTACAACCGCTGCGTATGGTTAAAGTACGCTACCTATCCCAACATCCATAACCACACAAGAAGCTACTGTTTCTAGTCACGCCAAAGTCTACAGGTCAATTAGCAGGCGTTTCACAGCTTTGGCTGTTTCTGCATCCATCAGTGAAATTTCTACTTGTTGTTCGATTCAACACGAACCACCGATCAACATTACACTTCAACTCAAGTGGCTTCTGGGGTGGTGAACACAAACAAAGCGGTGATGGAAATGAATAGCACGAAGGAAGGAAAATGATTGGTTGTGTGCGGTAGTTTTCATTCATGTAGTTTTAAATATTTAGTAATCGGAAACTGAAATGTATCCCATCACTCAAAGAATGGTGTGCCAATTGTGAATCTGTTATATGTATATTATATTAGGTCTCTACAGTCTACAGAACATTATATATGCAGACAAGAGCACTGTCATCATAATGCATTACTTCTGCAACTGTCTCATATCATTCAATAAAGATTTGATATTATCTGATTGATGGGGACTGGAATGCCAGAATACTGCATATCAAAAGACTCATTTTGGATGAGTGATTTTAGGTCGTGCCATTGTAAGGTGACAACGCCTTTATGTGCACAAACAAACAGACACAGATCAGACACACCATCCCACTGTCTCCGTACCTGTGTCTCTCTGTTGTGTCTCTCGGGGTCTCTCTCGAAGCTCTCGGCGTAAATGCGGATGGTGGCACCCGTCCCTCCACCGCTCCCGCTCATCCGAAACACTAGGCGGGACGCATCAGTGAAGACGACCCTTAAACCCTAGAAATATACAAACCAATGTTCACATTGTCAATTGTTTGGTTTGTTTTTGTATTCAGCGCATTGGTACATCTGCTTGATAAATTATCACAATGACTAATGGGTCGGAATGGCCATTGTCTAACAGAATCCTATTAGCACTGCATACTAAACTACACGTAGAACCTAATTCTACATGTTAATTAATTCAAATCACACCGTACAAATCTTTTAGTATCAGACATATTGAAAGTGTATACACTCCTATAATTCAAACATGATTATTCAGAATTGTTCAATGATGTAAATTGGCAATACTGTTAATATAAAACAGGAAAAATGGTGAAAGAGTCAGTAAAGAGAATAATTCTTAAATGTGCAGTAACTACAAACGTCCACTAGATGTCATTATGTGATTTGTTGGGACTGCGTTCAACTAGGACCTTGTTTACCCATAGTAATGCCTTTATGTTATGTAAGGTCATAACTACTACTAGTGTTCAATGTAAGCCCAAGAAACTGTATAAACTACAGCCCCACATTGAGTTGGTTTAGCAGCTCATAGAGGTTGTATTTACACAGTTTCCTTCAAATTCTGACACTGGAGAACAATTTTACAGTTGAGGTTAAGTTCAGAGAGTTAACAGTAGAAGCTTACTGGTCACTCTTTGAACTCAACATCTACATTTTCAAGACAAACAGGATATTGTTGCACTGGGGTAACCAACCACAACTCTTGCTAACGTTAGCTGACGTAAGCAAGATAAGACTCTTTGACTAATGGATGTGTGGTGGCTTTTATCTGTCCTAAATTCCACAGTGCCTCTTCCCTTATCCCACTGGAGCAAAGAACAAGCTCAGGGAAAAGACAGCAATGTGTTCTGAGTAAAAGCAAAGAGCATGAATAAGTAACAAAACACACCGTATAGACACTTTTTACAGGATGGTCTGATCAACTTGACTGAGAGTAATTGTCCAAGGTAGTGCTGTCAAAACATTCATTTCATCATAAGGGCTAAAAGTAGGCTGCTACATACGTCTTGATATTGACAAATGATGTGTAGTTTATTCTTAGTATAGTACAGAAGAGTTTAACAAACTATTAACAAACTACTGCCCCAGTATGACAGTATGACCCCATCACAGAACAATTTACTCGTCTTCAAACTGTGACTCAGCTTCATAGTTGATAGACAGTCTTAATAAAAGTAAAGTAAAGCCCTCCTCATAATCAGTTTAGCTCAGCAGTGTACCATGTCAGAGTCCAGGTGAGGAGAGACAGTGATAATGAAAGATGTCCGTCTGTCTGCCTGCCTGTCTTTCTATTTGTGAGTGTGTCAGCTCATCTCTAACAATAGAGAAGCGGTTATCAGGAGGCTGACTAATGTTAAAAACAATGTCCGCTGCAAAGTTCAGAGGCCCTGAGTGGGAGCGCATACCAACCACAGTGTGTGTATGTCTGTCTCTGTCTATCTATTCAGTTATACAAAGGCAAAATGCAGTACATTTCTGGCCACAATTGAGTGATGACCTGAACTTGACATCTGTTTTAATAGATACAAAATATTATAGCATAGAAATGTAAACATTCCAGTTTCAAATTTGAGGTAAAAGCCAAACCCCTGAACTCTAGCTAGCTAGCTAATGTTACATAGCTCGCATAGCTAGCTGGTGAGAAAGCCAGGGCTAGCCTTAGCTAAAGCTAAAACTACATTTACTTGTCCATTTTCCTTAGCTGTTATCTGTATATTGAATATACCGGCATATCAATTTTCATCGACTGAAAATGGTAATTCAGTTTGTTAATTCAGTTATTAACGAATGAAGCCATAGTCATTTACAAAAACACAGCTACACCGAACAGATTCACTTAACTCCCACAACTGTAAATCAGCAAAACCAAATATTTCTGACTTTTACTGAAAAAAACACATTTTGTTGGTATATAGGCCTTCTCAAATTTTCCAAAAGTGCAGCATCTGCAATAGTGCAGTATCTGCATTTAGGTATTATGTAGGTTCTATGGCAATGATTTGTATTTATCCACTATCTATCTGTCTGATATGCAGACAATGCAGAATTAGTTCAGTAGTCGAAGACAAAAGGCTGCCATTCCACTGCTGTTTAAATCCCCCATGCTTTGTCTTGTGTGTGTGTGTGTGTGTGTTTATGTGCCAACTTGTCCCCCCCCCTTTAAACACACTTGCAGTGGAAAGACTGCAAGTGAGACGACAGCTGATATAATTCTGTCCTGGCAGGAATGTTTGCTGTACTGTAATAACACACACTGGGGTGACTGGGATGCTGAGGATTTGCCACTGAGGTTAAATCACATTTTGGGGTGACTGACGAACGAGCTGTGGAGCTGCTGTAACCATGGTAACACGGATAAGTAATCACAGCGGGACAGTGAGACCTTTATTGCTGTGAAGGTACATAAGGGGAAGTTGGCGGACGAATTGCAGACACTACCTTGTGTGTGAACAACAGTGTGAACATGGCAAGGCCATGCAAGAGTATGCATGTGTTCACACTTCTGCACAGGGACAACTGACATACACCAAAGTGCACAGTGTGTGTGTGTGTGTGTGTGGTATTAGGCGGGGTAGAGGCTAAGAAGTGTCGACGCCAGGAATGAGTTTCCACACAGAACAGAGGGAGTCAGCTGGGTAAACTTCACAGACTGTGAAAGGGAGGGAGAGAGGAGGGTATATGACCGAGAGTGTGTGTGTGTGTGCTGTATGTTATGTGTGTATGCATATGTTTATGGTTTGAAATTAATGAAGTACTATCATGTCCAAACATGGAACCTCTCTAATGAGACAACATTGAAGCTTAGTGGGTGGTCTAGCTCAGAAAAGGCTGACGAGTGAGTGTTTGAAAGGGAGCACAGAGAAGGTGTTAGTGTGAGTGTGTGTGCCTGTTTAAGATGCTTTCCTGATCCCATGACAACTGAACGACCTGATTTGAAACACATTTTCGGATCCACCTCATTTTCCAGTTGGTTGATCTAAATTGCTACAGGTCTTGAGTCAGTGAAAAAAAAAAAGGAAAGGACCTAACAAACTGCATTAAGCCAGATGCTTACAAATACAACAAATCTCTGGTTTGAATATAGCGCCAGCAAAGTAAAGAATGTGCCTGTTACTTTTTTTAAATTTTATTTTGGGCGTTGGGTAGCCATACTATGCAATATATTTGTTAATATATGATACAACACCACACCGGTCAACTCTTTTTGAATCTTAACAGAGCCTTTTGTATCCGTCCAAATATGGACCAGAGCCAGAAACATTGCATGAGTGGCATATGCTACCAGAACAATACACTTGAGACATGTTCATGTAGTTGCATGCTATTTAATGGTAACCATCACACATAGGGTGAGACATTTTTATCAGGATGAGCAGGTATACAGCCAAAATGCATAATATTTATGTCATATTTATTTATTTTTACTTTTCTAAACAAAGAAAAAAAGACATAAGTAGATCTAGATTTTCAGTTCTAGCTAAAATATTACAAAAATATCTACAAATATGGCTAAATTCTCAGTGACGTTAAGCAGCTATAATATGACCGTTATGTTTATCTGTACTGTATGTATTATGAAAGTAATACTCCTTTTCCACTTCTCTAATTTCATTGGATTCATTTATTTTCTATGTTCTATCTTCCCTCTCTTATCCCAGACTGACCTGGTTTCGAGCCACTGTTCCATCCACAGGGTCGATGTACTCGAAGTTGTCGGCCCTCTCCACGCTGTATACGTGGTCTCCCACGGCAAACTTCTGGCTGGTGAATGCTTTGTCCGTGATTACTGACTCCAGATCCCTCATCAGGTAAAAGGCTGCGCGTGGTTCCAGGCCTTCGTAGTCAAACCTGACAAGAACCAACACACAAACACATAGATGCTTAGTAGAACAAATCTTTCAGGAAAACAATTTGTCTCAGATGAAGATACATTTTTACAGTGTTGCTTTTACTTCAAATGGCCCTAAACTGCAAGCGTTATCAGGGTGATTTATTGATTTTCCTCAAAATGATGACAGATGTTTGTGTTTTGTGGGCTGTTTTGGGATCTGGTCCTTGGCCTGTCCTGTATGGCCTCTCCATCTTCATGTTGTGGGAAATCTACGTCAAATTAGGAACGCTCTCTGTGGGAACATTGACTGCAGGAACTATCTCTGCCTGTCACATGGGAGAAGTTAAAATAAGAACAACTGACAACCAGTGAGGAGGACTGGAAGAGAAATGGGCGACGGTGAAGGCCTTGGAGACATATTTGGCTTTGGTAGGGATACAAAGTATTGAGACTTTTGGGAAAAGCAAAGTCAATCTCAGGGCTTGTAGATTGAGATGAATTCAATAATGATTCAAACAAGGAAAGTAACAATGTAGACAGACCAATAAATATCGGGAAATAATAAATAAATCACTGACATAATTCATTATGAAAGCACAGCTCCATATTCAGAGAACTTATTTCGCTGATTACCTGCAGAAGTAGTTACGTCCAAACTTGGCCCAGTGTTCTCTGACGATCTGCTCCACACCCTGCTTCCTGGCGGCTATGATGGACAACCACACCAACACCGACCAGAGACCATCTTTCTCACGAATATGGTCTGAACCTGGAGGAGAAATTTAAAAAAAATAAAATATACCACAACTCTTAATAAACTTCTGATGCTATGTGGAAATTCAGTCAGGACACAAACACAAAAGCCAGACGGTCAGATAGCCAGGGCTAGCCTTAGCTAAAGCTAAAACCAAAGTCACTTTTTCTTGACTTCAATATGTATTTCAATAATATACAGACGGACATCCAGAACAGATAATGGGCCCAATTAACAAGACATTCAAAATATACATTTTCAGTAATTATGAGAACATCGAAAACTGGTAAAAAACCTTCTTTGGCAATTTCACGAATTACTGAGAGCTCCAATTACAGGTTTGGAATTTTATCGTGTTTTGTTGAGACAATGGTGTAGGAATCCAACAATTTACAACAACCAAATGTAAAATAGTAGTTGAATTTAACTTAGTATTCAACTCAACCCGATGTAATAACAGGTCAGGGAGAGTGCTTGGGCTTGGTGAAGAACATCCCCACACAAAAAAACATGTCTCCTGCTGCACACACACATACACACACGCCTACACACATACACACACACACACACACCAACAGAGGAGTAGTTCACACCCTTGATCAGCCTCCTTCACTGGGGAGTAATCACTCTGGTATCGAAAACAGCTGCACAGTAAAGGTATCTGTTAAGGGGGCACTTTGACATTTTAATAAGATTGAATATGTTCGTAATGTTTCCACGGCAGAGCTTGGAGCAGAAAAACAAACGCAGCGGTCGGGTGTCATTTTCAGCCACATGCACATTTATTTTACGAGAAGGACATGAAGTAATGGTGTCATTACGTCTGTTTTATAGCATAAACAAGTCTTCGCTTTTGTTTTCTCCACAGAACACTGACAACAAGAAGTGCACTCGGTCCGGCTCTAGCGGTATACAGCTGTTAGGAAACTGACAGTTGTCATTATTTAATCCCTGTCTCACTGTCTGTCTACTTTTGTCTCACTCTCTGACACAGAGCGAGACGAGAGTAGAATTTACGAATCTAATCTTCATACCAGCAAAGAACAAACAGAACTTTCCTACAACACTGTAGAATATTTCCTCTGTACTGTTAATCTTGTTAAAATAAAGTTACAATAAAGCTTAATAAACGGAGTAATGCTGCAACAAGGAAGCCCTGAAGTCAGAGCTGTAGATATCCCAATGTTTTGGGGGAGACTGATTTTAGTGGTCAAATCTTTTGTATGTTGCTTTTGTCTTAAACTGTATGTCGTGTGAATTACCATTTTAAAATCCTGAAGCTGGCAACAATCACAAAACCTCCAAAACTTACGCAGCAAAGTTTGACAGAACTGGCAAAATTTAGACTTGCAATCGAGAGTTCATGCCGTGTTTGTCTGAATAAGTGTACGAGAGTCAGTAAAGAGCAGGAGTGGTGTACAGCTCTGATGATTTACTACTCAGGACTCTCTCTGAGCTTTTGGCCTTACATGGGTAGACAACGAGCAAGCTCCCGTCGTCCTCCGTGCTCTCTGCTCCTTCCATTTCTTTTCTTCCTCGTCAATACTTCTCATATTTAGACTCTCCCAACTCGCCCCCCCTCTTTCCAGCTTTTCTTCAATCCTGTTCATACCTACTACCATTTTTCTTCTCACCTATAATAATAATAATAATCCATTTTATTATTCTATGGAGCTTGTTCGTCCTTGTTCCCTTGCTTTTTAGAGCTAGATATCATCTCCAATTAAAAGCATGAATGAAGAAGGAATGTCAAAGTGAAGAGAAAAGACAAAAGTGAAATTAAAACAGCTGTAAAAAGATAGAAGTGGGGAGGGCAAGAGCATAGGAGCGTGTATTATGTGTGCATGCACGTTGTTTGTATTTTCTGAGCGTGTATGTGTGCGTCTACATTGACAGAAGTTGCCACTGGAATCCTCTCTGCATGTTGCAGCCATTCAGGGAGCCCCGTCTCCTTTTATAGCAGAAGAATGGGGATTATTTACACATGCAGTCAGGGTCACAGCCCTCACATCCATTACACGACTCTGACTGGAGCTACAGGCAGCGAGGATGCACTGCTTATAACCCTAGACCTGGAACAGGCTGCTGAGTGTGTGGAAAAGAGGGGAGTAGGGACGATGATGCAGGTTTCAAACAAGCCCTCGGGTTCGTCAAACGTATTTTGAGGATGAAACAAAAGTAAACAGTTGAAGTATTAAAATGATTACACAGAGCGTTCTTTGTAAACATCGCCGTTTACAGCACCACTTTCTGGTTCAGCTTTGACCTGAGGGTAGTGGGTGTCATATGGTGTACAATTTGTGATTTGACGATATATATAAATAAAATGGACGAGAGCTCAATGTTTTTATTACCGACATTTCATCTGTGCGCTCGTTCAGCTTCACCTCAAAATAAAGTGCTTTCGAAAATCTGGCTAAGCCAGTTGAGACAGATATTAGTACTGCACAACAAAACACAAACCCACATTCATTTCATTGAGACCGCGTTGCCGCTGCAGGTGTGCTGTGACAAAGTGCTGTCACGAAAAGTTGAACCTGGCTCAACCTTTCCAGCAAAGCAATTCAACATCATTAGGCGATGCACCGTGTTGGGCACATTCCTGAAGGATAAAATGATTTCCACTTTAATAACTTTCCAGAGTAAACTCCTGTCTTTATTCAAACCGCTGTGCAGTATTTCGGAATCTGATAAGCTTTTAAACCCATGGATCCACTTCAAACCAGGCTTTCTGGTCTCACAGTCTCTGAAACGTACCTACCAGTGCAGCCATCACAACATCCACTTACAGACTGTCCGAATGTCCCCGCTGATGTTTCTTTGTCCGTTGGACGTCATTATAGTGATGTCACTGGTATATTGTCTCTCTTGTCACTGGTATTCCCAAGTTGCTGAAATAACTGATTAAAGTATTATCATAACCAATATCAAAGATTGCTATAAACTGCAATTTCCCTTTAATTTCGAGAGAAGATTGACTGACCACACGTATATTCAGCAAGCCCCTAACAGTTAGCAGCAGCGGGCCAGTGCAGTCTTCTAGCGATGGCCTTGTTGGCAGAAACCTCAACAAACGTTGCTGCTGAGGGGATGTCTCAGTCGCACACCCTCTCACAAACAGGTCCAGGGATTTGAATCAGTGACCTTCTCCTCACACGCTAAAAGGCTCCTCCTGCTTTGTATCTGTAGTCGTCGGATTTCTGTTCCGATGACTTTGAGCATTGTCTTTATGAGTGGAGTGTGTTTTCTGGATTGTGAGTGAGTGGGCCGTAGCAGAAGGGATCGTACCTGTCCCAAAGCTCTCCTCCCCGCAGAGGGAACAACGCCCAGAATCCATCAGGTTCCCGAAGTACCTCCAGCCCGTGGGAGTCTCATACAGCGCCAGCTTCATGGCTTTGGCAACCCTACGAACATACGGAGAGAAACAAAGCTCGTACTTCATGCTCATAAACACACAATGTATTCATCTCTCATATCTAACGCCAGCCTTTCTCAGTTCTGATACAGAGCTACAAACAATCCTCTGACCTTTTGAAATAAAGCAAACCAAATGTTGTATGACAAGCGTAATCTGCCACCAGCTCATCCAATAACTTAATAAGGCAGCAAGAATAAAGTGAGTTAACCTTTTAGCCGATGTTTGCTTTGAACCTGAGCCATATACTCGCATGGGGAGAGAAGCAGAGGCAGTGTGTGTGTGTGTGTGTGTGTGTGTGTGTGTATGTGTGTGTGTGTGTGTGTGTGTGTGTGTGTGTGTGTGTGGGGAGAGAGTTTCTATGTTACTGTGTATTTCTGTATGTTTGGGCCCCGGGGACGGATAAAGGTGAACACATTGCAATATGTGGGAGGAGAGACATCACAAAGAATCAGACGAGAGGGGAAAAGGGCAAAGAGAAAGTCTCATAAAACTTGTCAGTGCAAATATACAGAGAAGTATTTGGCTGAATACAATGGAGTTACTGTAACATGATACAAAGCAGTACATTTTGAGAAGAGGGTTGACACGTTTGGATAAAATGAAATTAAAATCACACAATATCAAATAATAAACTAAATCAGCAGCAATGAGAAGAATGAGATCTTGGCACTTTGACATGGAGTTAAAGTGCCACCTCCTCTTCTAGCGGCCTCTGTTCCACTTGCATCAACTAAAAAGCTTTTCATTGGGTTTTCTGAACTAAACTTGCTATAATCCTTATAACCATGACAATTTACATTCAGCAACAACATGTGGGTCAGCCATTGGCACAGTGTCAAAGCAGTGGTCGTAGGTATGAAGACACCACGGCCATGTCCTAATTGTTGTTTCTGGAATCTGAAGCTTTCACTGACCTTTGGGAGAGTTCACATTCTACAGCTACGTGCACAAAGTATACACGGTGGACTAAGCCTTATTTTAATCAACATTTTTCTCATAAGAATAGTTCAAATGACCTCTTGAATGTGAAAGGAGTCTCACGTAGTGTTAAACCCACACAGCGTGTTGTCGCCCAACTCCGCAGTCTCCCTCAGCTCTACGGAGCATTTCAGCAACTTTCATGTCATTGTTTTCAGTTTACGACCCGCAACTGTTTTGGTTCACTCTTAACGCTCTCACAGCATAGTTTCCAGCAGCAGCATGCAGCTGTTCTCCGCAAAAGAAGCTCTGATAAACCCACTGCACGCTATCTACTCGGCACCTGACGGCAGGTCAGACAAAGGTAGCGACTAGCCGGTGAACATAGCGGAGCATTTAGCAGCTGTTAAGAGACGGATATTTTCCTCAGGAGCTGTAAGAGAAGTGAGTATTCATCATCATAACGGAGAAATGCATCACGCCAACTGGATAAAGGTGATATGTTTGTGTTGTTTTTGTGTTGCTTATTTCTGCCGCCCAGCATTGGCCAAACAATCACTGAATGCAAGTTTAAAGGTAACTGTTTTCAGGCTAAAACGTTTTTAAGGAAATTATCTTCCTGACAGTGTGGGGAAAAAAGCTTTGAAACAGTATTTTGACTGTTGAATGCCAGCAAAATAATCATTGCTTCATCATTATTAATATGATGCTCTTATATTTGTATTGTTCAGTGTAGTAATAGATCCCGATGCAGCTTAGATTATGGACAAAGAACCAAACTAAAATGTTTCATCTTTTCAGAAAAAGTGATTAAACACACTCTGCATGAGGAAGTCCATTGAGTCTCTGTGAAACAGGGGAGAGGGGAGGCAATCGCTACAATATTGTATTATGAAAGTTACCATTCTCAGCCTGCTTGTAGAGATATTTAGTCTGCAACAAAGATGACTGCTCAGTGTCCTCCCCAATCCCCACGCATCACTCCTCAACCACATCATCTCCACCTCCTCAGTAACTGCCGCGAAATGTAAACACAATATTCCCAGGACTCAGCTAAGAATGGCTGGAAGAAATATTCAACGCAACAAAACAGTTGTTGCGCCCGGAGAAACAAACATGTCGAGCTGCCAATCTCAAATGCTTAACCGTTGGATGCTGTTGGAATTCACGGTGCAATATATATATAGGCAGATGTGGGTGGGTTTCAGGGTTTTTTAAGTGGTCGTACACATCCACACAATCATCATGCACATAAATAAACTCCTCAGTGCCCGGCACAGTTGTTTAGATGAGAATGGGATAACGTACCAAATAAGAGTAACCAACTGTATTCCCCTCTGGGGAAGCGAGAGCTGGAACGGAAAGCCTGGCATTCCGGAAATGGAAGGAAAACAGAAACTCTGGCCTGACGAGCCTTTGACGTTTCAAACGACACGTACACGACCAACATAAGCACTGGAACTGACCCCACCGGCGCTGCGTTTGTGTTGCAAAAGTGTCGGGAACAAACAGTGTGAGAAAATCCTGTTTACTCAAGTTTGAGGATTGAACTGAACAACAGCATTAACTCACTCAAACACACATTATTGTCTGGTTTTAGATCCACCAGAATAAGCTTCCTTTGGAAATGAAACGGAGGCAAATGCATCCAATCATACTCAAACACAAGCACATTGATTGAGATACAGTACACTGTTTCAGGCCAGCCAGGCTCAGAGGGTTCTGCCTCTCTCTTCACAGGCTTTGCCTGAACAAAACAAATGCTGGCAGACACGAGGAATAAACTTGGAAGGTCTTATCTTTAAACAAATCTGGCTTTAACGTAGAGATCTTGTAAGATGCCTGATGCATTTCTCTTCATGATGGGAGAGCACTATCAAAGAGTGCCTTACGCCTTGAACTTAAGTTTCCGTGTCGCATAAAAAAGCTCCTTGTTACGTTCATTTCTGTTGTTTTTCATTCGTACGACGTCCTTGGTGTTGTTGCTTCTGTGCATGTTATGTGTAATTGTCTGTCCTGTTCTCTATGACATCAGGGACCACGTCGGAAAGAAGGGTTCAAACGTCATCCCTTGGATTGTTCTGTCTTCTTTATCCATAAATCAAATCAAAATCACTGCAGCGAGAGATGACGCTACTATGCCCAAAAAAAAAAAACTTTCTGCAAGACCCCTCCTGTCAGTCTGATGAAATGAAATGGTACAGAGATCGAAAAAGGTCTGTCATGAGAATGATGCTTTGCCCCCGTAAGGTGAAGGAGCAGACAGAGGTTTCATGAACAGCTTCCATCATCCTGACTGGGCTCAAAGCTCAGGATTACAAACTCTCACACACACACACACACACCTACAGTATGACTTCACAGACAATAAATACACACGTGTACACACTTATCAACCAATATCTCCTTTGTTTTCTCTCCGTCTCTATCTTGTATATGTCGGGATATAGAAAGGAGTAATGTGAGGTATGCAGAATCTGCGGAGTGAAATATTGCCAGCTTTTGGCCTTGGCTTGATATTTCACCAAACATAGCTTCCAGTGGCCTCTCTCCTCACCTCCCCCCTCTGAAGAGAGCTCACCCTGAACTTAAAAGCTTTAGGCTGGCATTCAGACAAAAAGTGCAGCATGCTGGAGCTTTACTTGGGCTTGAAATATTCTTCTTGACCTGAACCAGGAACCCTCGCTGGACTACACATTAAAAACACCCTGAAGATGTTGCCATGGTGGCCAACACTGAAAATCCTAGAAAGTGAAGAACTTAAATTAAAGTTGAGATGATTTCTGTAAATGGTCATGGCTGTTACTTACATTGTTTTGCGTGATCAAAATACCTTTCTGATATTGTTTCAAAACTGTTTTCTGGGCTTTTTCCAAAACCGTGTCAAAAATATAAATGTTTCATCAAATAATATTTCATCAGGGGGAGGAATGCGCTTGTTGGGTTAATGTTTAAGTTGGCTACCTTCTGCAGCTT
The DNA here is from genome assembly GCF_949748355.1 of Melanostigma gelatinosum. NCBI lineage: Eukaryota > Metazoa > Chordata > Actinopteri > Perciformes > Zoarcidae > Melanostigma > Melanostigma gelatinosum. The sequence goes on from NC_136639.1 coordinate 19,938,685, forward strand.
GCGTCCCATCAAAATATTGGTGCATATTACAAAATGTGAGCAAGATGACAGAATTTCACATTTTTTCTGAGTAGGTTTTTTTTTTTTACCATTGCTCAGATTTTCAGCTCTACAAATAAACTAAACCGTGGCAACATTGGGACACCAGAACTCTGGTATGGTCTGGTTGGGATCAGGCGGACTGCTCCGGACACACTTCTCAGTTTGAAACAACTTTACAACATATGTTACGATTAAGAGTATTTGAAAACTTAGTAGTAGTAGTATTAGTAGTCCGAATACAAACTTCTAAAAAAACACCGAGCAGAAAGTCAATTTAAATGAACATATATGGAACATAACTGGTGGTGTTGCTGAAGGGTTCTTGTTTGGTTTGTTAGACAAACATAGTTGGTAACCAGTGCTCTATAATAGCACAATGACACATTGATGCCACATCAGGCCAAAATGACTCTCATCTCTGCCAATCTATCGAGTTTATCATTTCTTGGCTTGTTTTTCTAATTCTCCACCATATAACACAGATCCTTAAGTCCCATGGAAACATTGGATGAGAGCTCTTGGTTGCCCACTGGGGTGCTGGAGTTGAGCCTCTTGACTTTAAAGTCCCACAAGGGCTTAAGCATAGGCAGATGTGCGAAACAAAACAGTCTTTTAATTGATCTTTATCATCCTAGTAACCAGCACAACAGAAATAAAAAACAGCATTTAACATTTCACCACTCTACTTCTCCATGCTAATCAATGATTCAGGTCAAGAAGTCTGACTTCATCCTGGTAACGGGCACACCAGCAGCTCAGCCCTCTCTTCTCCCTACATCCTCCCATCCCCTGGAACGGTTAAAAGAGAGGCAGATGTTTCCTTTACCAAAGTTTCCCCTCCCCACCTTCTCTTCCTCCGACCCCTCCCTCGCTCCCTCTCTGCATCAGCCCTGACTTGTTGTATTTGCACAGAGAGACACAACACAGTCCGACGGACACCCTCAGCCTACCCGAGATTTTACACCTTAAACTCCGGCCTCCTGTCCATCTGAACCCATCTGCACCCTCCTTCTCTCTGTCGTTTGACCTTATTTCCTCTGGACACACACAACTACATACAGTCCGTAAACCGGTACATTTATCAAGGCTTTTATAACACTGTTTGCTTGACTATGCATAAACACACGGCAGGGAGGACTGCTCAGTCTAAACACTCTGCATACAGACACACACACAGGGGCCACTGGCTCTCCTAAAAAGGCCGACACTTGGACCGACTCCAGAGTCAGACACCACACTGGTAAGTACGTCGACACTTTAGGCTTTTATCAATACAAAAAAGGCAAATGCTGAGAAAATGGACAAAGAGAGATGAAGGAGATATTTTTAGTCGTAACTGATGAAAAGGACATTTTATCTACAGTAAGTGTGTGTGTGTGTGTGTGTGTGTGTGTGTGTGTGTGTGTGTGTGTGTGTGTGTGTGTGTGTGTGTGTGTGTGAGTGTGTGTGTGTGTGTGTGTTGGAGTCTCTACCAATAATTCTGTCTGTGATGTAACATCCTACTTCACATATTTAAGCTTCACTTGTAACTGTGAAACCCAGAGAGATCGGGATCGGCAGTGAGGTCACTTCCTTAATGTCTGCCAGTGCTAATAATGCGCACACACACACACACACACACACACACACACACACACACACACACACACACACACACACACACACATGAATCCTGCTCATACAACTAGTCAGTGATTTACTAAATGTTTCCGGGCAGTGTACGATACCAATATGAGAAATAGTTTGATGTTCACCACTGTAAATTATTACCTGAATTTCACAAGATTTAACTGTAATATTTCACAATAAATTACACTTTTATCACTTCACAGGCTTTAACTGTGATATTTCACAATAAATTACACTTTTATCACTTCACAGGCTTTAACTGTTATATTTCACAATGCATGTACTTTTAATGTGAAATCAATGCAGTAGGACTATTAACCAGGACATTTTAGTTTGAACTTCCTGAAGCATTCTGGGATTACTACACTGTAAATCTATGACAAACTGCTTTAATCATCTGATGGGTATTTTACTGTAAAATCCCAGTTCAAATCAGTAATGCTACAGCAACACACTGCTATATCACAATAATTTGATGTTACGACTGACTGTTACGACTGACTGATTTTATTATAATTTACTGTTAAAATGTTACAGTATATTGCTGTGAAAGTAATGCAACTAGTAGCCAGTAATTGACTGAAAACAAACATTCAAATATTTTACTGCATAAGAAAGCATGGGTGTGGAAGTTAAGGTGGTGAATTACATTCTTCTTATTCAACCATTTCCCCTGATATCTAAGCCACTGTGTAGAATGTGGACATTTCACATGTTGGGTCCCCCACTTGGATTAAAAAAGACAACGTGACAGACAGCAACTCCCGCCGCTACAGACTCTTCGCCAAGAATCAAGGATACCGTGATGACTGAGCTGACGGCACCACATTCAGTTTGGACAAAACAAAAACATACACCGTCAGAATGATTTGAAATATTCTTTTAGCAAGACATTTTATTTGCCTAATCTTAGCCATCCAGTTGCAGAAGTCCAGGACTGACAATATTACAATGAAAAAAATGTAATCAAGTTGAAGTTTCATGTACAATATGAACATTCTGTGCAAAAGACAATGATCAATATTTTTCCCCCAAAAATATACTTTGATCATGCAAAATATTTGCAAATGAATACAGTTCTTATGAGCCACAGTTGCACATGCATGCGTTCTTCTTTCTATATTCGTCAGATAGGAGACCCATATTGGATTTTCACCGCAAATTAAGAAAAATTAATAGTTCCATTTTTAAAATGAAACACTCACATAATATTTTGTAATAGTTTTTATGAACTCAAGTGATATTTTATGGAGAAAACTAAAAATTGCATGAACACTGAATCTTTTCTGGTTCCCTCATCGTATTAAATGACACACTTCCTCACTGGGGTGCAGTGCTGGGATCCCTCCTCCTGGATGATCACATCCTCTCACTCAGCACCCTCTGCTCGCCTATAACGGTCATTATTTATAGGCAGTGAGTAAATGTGTGTGTGTGTGTGTGTGTGTGTGTTGGGAGGTGTTTGTATGTGATCTCACAGCCTTATTCATAGTGGGCGAGTCTTAATCAGAGATTGGGCTGCTGTAGGAGTTTGTGGAGAGAGGTCGAGGTGGTGTGACGGTAAAACCTCTTAGATCTCAACGTAAACCGCAGCAGCACATGATGAACTATCTATTGCCCAATAGATTTCAAATGCTTTTCGACCAATTATCCAATGACGATTGTACACCTGGTCTAGGTTGACTATATATGTGTTGTTGCCTTGTGTCTTTTTCCACTTTGACTCTGATGAAAACACAGTCGAGTCAAAACATTGGTCTGATTGCACTGTTAAAGGCTGCAAATCAATCGGACTGCTCCTGTCCCTTTTTACCCGTGGACACTTTGGATCTACTAAGTGTGTGTGTGTGTGTGTGTGTGCGCGTTAGTGTGTGTTGTACCTGTCGAGGGCCGTGCTGGTGGCCATACTCCTGGCAAAGCCCTTGACTCCCAGCTGTCTGAAGTAGGGGACGGTGGAGAGGTTGGCGGCCATGATGGCCACCGAGTCTGCCGGGTTCACAAAGAAGCCGTTTTCTCCGAGGATCATGTACCGGTCCTGACAACAGCACAGTACAATACAATAGAGAGTGAGTCTACTTTTTAGTGATCCTAAACTTGACAAAGAATAAGGCTGGTGTTCTTCTATATTTTACTTACTGTCAAGTCAACTCATACCATGAAGAGACCAAAACGAACAATGAATTTATCCTCCGAGCTCATTTCTATGTCTCACAGACTTCTTTGTTGTCCTAATAATTCTGCATATAGTACATTAATTCAAAACATTATGAGTGTAAATCCATTCAGCTAACAGTTGCAAAGCATAGCCATTGGGTCGCCATCAAATTCAGTAAAGTTGGATTTGCAGTTCTGCTGCAAAAAGAAATGTTTGACACAAATAATTGAAAAACCTTTTTTTTCCCGACAATCACAATGACTCTTTCAAGTTCGGTGGATGTTAGTTACGGTATTATGTAACAGCGAGCCCCAAAAAAAGAAACCTTCACACAGTAAGATTACAACCACTGGTGCTAATGACTGTGAAGACAGCGATCCTGGTGGGAGAAACAGAGCAGATATGACATAATTCTCCTGATGCTAAGCTAATTTACTCAGCCAACGGTGTGTATGTGTGTGCCTATCTGTGTGTGGATGCGTATGTGTGTGTGTGTGCGCACAGTAGAAATGACTATTGGATGACATGGTGGAAAAAGTGAGCTGCTTGTTGGATCATCGTGGATACAGAATTATTCAGCCCCATTGCTTGTCTTCCTGTTATCAATGAGCAAACAATAACAAATAAAAAATAAATAAGGCTCTCTCTGGTATCTATGGGTGGAGTCTAATGACACAGAATTAGTCATAATCTGTTAAATAAAAAAAATCGGAATAGTTCACAGTTATGAAAAAACATGGTCGTACTTTGTTTTACCTCGGGTTGAAAACTATTAGCCCTTTTTGGGGATGTGCTCCTCTACTACAAGAGAACAAAGTGAATTTGACACATGACATATAAACGCTTCAAATTGAGATTAAAAAACGTTTAATATCCCCTCCGGGCATGTTTTAAGACAGAAATCAGACGTCTTACCCCATCTGCATCAAATGCAGCTCCACAGCCAAAGTCCCCTCCTTTCATGGCATCGACCAGAGAGGTGGCGTAGGTCAGGCCGGGCTCTGGAGGTCGGCCACCAAAGTCCTCCAGGGGGACACAGTTGACAGCGGAGTTAGCAGGAGCTCCCAACTCGTCGCACAGGATCCTGCGTACATAGGGGCCCATCACTGTAACACAACGTGAGGAGAGGAGAAAATACAGAAACAGTTTGATCTCCAGTAACATTGACAACAGCTCAGGCGCTATGTAAGGTAGAGGATGAATTGTCTGACCTCCGTTCATGGCATCTATGTGTATCTTGAGCTGATCTGGTCCTGTGAGAAGACTTTTAATGGCATTGAAGTCAAAGATGCTTCTCAGCAGCTGTAGATACACCTCAACTGAGTCTACGATCTCCACTAGAAACACGGAGAAGAGGTTGTTAGTACCGGATGGCAATGTGTTTGTTTGTATGCAGTTAAGAAAGAGGAAAACAGAGAGTGAGTATCGTACCTCTGAAAGGTTTGAACTTGTTCTCCAGGTCAAATTCCTGTCTTCCCAGCCTCGACAGGTCAATGCGGAGATCGGGGCAGATTGCATACTCCTCGAGCGTCCGGCTCACTTGGTAGATCCTCTCCATCACTGTGTCCGAAGACGGGCCTACCACGCGAAGAAAGACAGACATGAATATGTGTAAACGTACCGAACACTGTCATTTTTGTCCAGTGAAAAAACAAGCGATCCCTGACTTCACAGATGTGTTCAATCCTCTACCTTTGACTTGAAAAAGCAACTGGGAGAATCAGAAAAACAAGCACTCTTTCTCAGTGCTCACCTCCATTTGCCACATTGAACTTGATTCCAAAGTCTCCAGCGGGGCCTCCGGGGTTGTGACTGGCTGTCAGGATGATCCCGCCGATGGCCTTGATCTTCCTGATGATGCAGGAAACAGCAGGCGTGGACAGGAGGCCGTTGTGACCGATTACCAGACGACCGATCTGCACGGAGCAGATTTTAAACGGGAGCAACGTGAGTCGCACATCAATCCAGGCAGTCACCTATTGTTAAAATGTTTTCTAAGAAGCTAATGAAATGAAGCAGGGGAACTTCAAAACTGATGTCAGGGGAAGTGTTTCTTCAGATCGCTGTGACGCAAAAAATAGAAGAAAAGAAAACGATGCTGACCTGAAAAAGTTCAAGAGCCCATCTGTCCAACTGGGTCTAAAAGCAACACGGGCTCAAAGCACTGCATCATTCTACAGGTGACTAACTGACAGGCAGCTTTAAAACAGCAAAATGATCTGCCTCAAGAGGGTGCCGAAATAACAGAGCTGCTATTTATAATGTGTATGCTACTTTTAAAGTGGTAATACCACCAGCATCCCATAATTCCCCTGCATATCAGCTATTCTAAATAAAAGTATCCTCACTGGAGAGGAATTTATTCTCCCGACGTCAGTGTATCCTCCCAGCATCCGGCATGTTGCAGTGTAAGAGAGATAGTCCCGGCACTTGGTGGGTTATCTGCAAGTGTTGCCTGACTTTTGTTTCATTGCCATATGACAGGGGATCCCCGAAGCATAAACTTCGGCCCTGGAGAGGTGGAAAGGCGAGAGGGGGGGGGGGGGGACATACGTCGGCAGGAAAATAGAGCAGGATGGATGGAAGTGCTGATAAGGCCGACACCAAGAGACACTTGGCTTGGCCAGCAGAAAAAAAAACAGACTGATCTCAAAAACAAATTATATTCCCTTCAGATTTTCCCTTCAGACTCTCCAAACCAATCACAAAGACCTCAGAGCAAGCGTTTTAACATGAGCTGCCTCTCTCCCTCTGTCTTCCTATTTTCATTTGTCTGCTGCAGACACTTTCGAGTTCACACGCATTTTGGACGGGTTTGCGTGTGTCAATACCACCGATTATTACTTTTCCCTAAAGTGAAGCGGTCACGTCTGTATGAGGATGAGCTAACGTGATAACGTGAGCCGTTGACCAACCATGCAATACAATACGTGATTTAAAAATCCAAAGTCCAACGAACCAGCCTATGTTTTCTAAGAAGTTGTGGAACAATCTGCTGACAGCATTTATCAGCCAAATAACTTAAAGGTCACATAATCGCTGTTCTTATGGGTTACAGCCCTTAAAACAATGTTTAGCTGCATGTCTATATGAGTTGGGATTTTCCACTTCTCAAACTTTCTTTTTTTTTTTTTTACTTTTAAAGACTTGGAGACATATAACTATACACTATCTTACAAGAAAAATGAAAATATTAGGAAAAAAAGCATCATTCTTTTGTTTTTTCTTATTTCCTACTCTGGTAATGATCTCGCGACCCTGGGCTACAGCCAAAATGTGCACTTCTTTGAGTAAAACAGGTTCATTCAGTTGATGTAATCCCTTTTTCTTCATTGCAGCAATAAGCAGCTATCACATTTGGATTTACTTTCATAACTGATTACTTGCAACAACTCCTGTTAAAGATATACTGCCATATATTCATTTGACTTTTAGTTTTAACAAGCAAAAATGTCAGAGGTATGCACAGTTGGGAGGGTTTCAAGTATGTTGACAAATTGGAACAAATGCTTCCCTGTCTCTGTGGGCCTATGTCGGGACTGTGGGTCACCCCCCCTCCCTATTTCTTACCCCATTGGCAGCTGCCATCTGCACTATCACCTCGGTGGCAGCTCGGCTGAAGTAGCGGCCGTCGCTGCCCACCACCATGGTGCAGCCCTGTCGGTCCCGCAGGTCGATGGAGGACAGCACGCTCTGGACGTAGTTCTGCAGGTAGTTCTTCTTCCCCTCGAACACCGCCGTCTTCCTCCGCAGCCCGTTGGTGCCGGGCCGCTGGTCGTCGAAGGGGGCGGTTTGGACCGTCACCACCGGGATGGGGCTCGTCTCCATCCTCCTTTTGAGGGGACCCAGCGGGGCGGGGAGGGGGAGGGGGGGGACGCCGAAGTTAGTTGCTGAAGTTCGGCTTCTGCTTGTATTCCGACCAGAGTCACGGCAGCTTTGTTGTCATGTGGCGAACTAGCGGCCTGTAAAAGTGAAGTTACAGTCGTTGTGTCCCCGCCCGAGGAGAAGAAGAGCAGTGACAGCAGTCCCACGCAGGGATGAAAACACACCCAGACAGAAAATCACCTCGGCAATGTACGTGGACGCCCTTCACAGCTGCATCCCTCAGTAACATTCAGCAAAACTCTCCTCTAGCTGTTAGACAACTCCCTCTTTTCCTAATAAGCCCGAACAACTGACTACAAGAGAAAAAAAGCAGGGAGGGACAGAATCTTCAAGGCCCGCAATCAGCTGAGCCTCCGGCCAAAAATAGACCGTTGACTGATGCCGTGGGGGGGGGGGGGGGGGGGGGGGGGGGCGGGGGTGGACCGGGGGGATTGTGTCGGGACCCTTTCTGCAACCGGACACTGCTCGTGTCTGTGCCGTCCACACTGCCCGGTATGAAGGCGCGAGCCGTGACTGGAGTCACTTATAGGAGTTTATCAGTGGGGGAATGACAGCACTGAACTGAACTCCTTTACATTTTTCATTTGAAACTTGTTTCAGGATCTACAGTTCTCTCAGCTCTCTTGCAGGATATATGTTGGTGTGTTAGTATGTTAGTGTGGCTTTTTAATGCAACAAAACAAAAAAAGGAATCGAATCAGTGACAGTGCATTGTTTTATTTGCTGCTCCGCGTGCAGGTTAGGCCATCAGCAGAAGGCTGCAGCAGTCTGCGTTATGTCGGCTCCATTATGTGGTAAACAGTGCGACCTTGTGGCCTGAAGAAAGAACTGAACTTTTCTTATACATTTAAAAGAGCGCTTATGATGTTTCACAGAACCTTTATTCTAACTGAACAGATGTTTTAATGTGTTTTTAAATAATTTAAATAATGTATGTCATTATCATCAAGTCATCAAGTATGAATTGTAATGACTTTACTAATTGTAAATAAATGTGTGAGCTTTCAATGTGTTATAATATATGCAGATGTTTATTTTTTTTTAAACATACAAATGTCATGTCATGTTCAATTTTTTTAGGTTTTGGGGGCTAGAGCTGGTATCATCCTTACTAATCTGCTGGTTGGATAATGTGTTTAAAGTTATTTTCCCCCCATAAGTCTAGTCAAATGATTGTAAATATAAGTTTTGAATGGTATTTAAGGATGGGTCAACTTCTTTAATAGTTTATAAATATCACTAAGACATTATATGGACGTGAATGGACTTGACTGGGAGGATGTGGGCTTGTTAATTGAAATATGTGCCTTCAATAAAGACATTGTGACTTTGGTAAAGCGAATGAAACTGACACCTGATGCATCATCTCAAGATAACAAAATCGTAATGTGTTTTTGGCTTCATAATGTAGACAGAGAAGCACTAATAGCAGGTGATTTTTCTAGGCTGTTGTTAATAATATTATAGTAATAATAATAATATAATAACTCCACTGCGCCCCGATCCCAAACAGTGATGTACAAACTGCAAATGGCTGCTTTAACTAACCGAATAAAGAGCTTGGAACATTACAGATGTTTTTCAGACATTTATTTTTGACACGTTAATTACTAACAAAAACACAACGATGGATGAAACAGGTCTCACAACTATATATATTACCACTCTTCTTATTTACAGGGTTTTCTTTAAAGACATAACTTTGAATGTCAACGCACATAAATATCATGCAATTAAAACATTTCTTTAAGAAATGAGCCACACCAACGTGTCTTCACGTAGCACCATGACACACAGACACTGAAGGCTTCAACAGTGATGGTAAGAGAGTCTGAGATGCTCGTTTCTTAAAGGAGCAGTGCTCAGCACGGCAGGGGAACAGAACGGAACCAAACAGGCAGCAGGGCCCGACATGAGATGACCGTACCCGAGGGCGCTGCGAGGGCTCTGTTGTGGGTTTTGGTTCTGTGGACCAACGGGGGAGGGTTTGCTCATGATGCTGTCAATGCTGAAGGAGCACTTTGCCTGCGGGCCAGGCTTTGGCTCAGCGGGTTGTGTTGCGCAAAGCTGCGCTCTGAAGTCTTTAGGCCCACTGCACTTCCCGTGACTGTTCAAAGTCTGTGGTAGAAGGTGATATGAGGAGGGAGGCATCATGATGCCCTCCACTGGCATGTATCGGATAGGAGCAGCGGGCGGGGGGCTTACCTGGCCCTGGACGCAGTACGGTTGCCCGTATGGCCGGTAGCAGTTCAAATTGGAATAAAACACAAGTCCGTCTTTGCAAAACTCGGGCTGGTTTCTCTTGAAGCGCTTCCTTCGCCGAAGGAAGCTGCCGTTGTCGAACATGTCCTCTGAGGCGGGGTCCAGAGACCAGTAGTTGCCTTTGCCCGGGTTCCCAGGCTCCCTCGGGATCTTGATGAAACAGTCGTTGAGGGAGAGGTTGTGCCTGATGGAGTTCTGCCACGCGGGGAACTTGTCTCTGTAGTATGGAAACTTGTTGCTGATGAAGTCACAGATGCCGCTCAGCGTCAGCTTCTTCACCGGGCTCTGCAGGATGGCCATGGTGATGAGGGCGATGTAGGAGTAGGGAGGCTTTACTGAGCTGCTCTGGGCTTTCCTGGACGGCGGTGCGTCTGCGCAGAAACTGTTCTCGCTCTCCCCCGAGGAGTCCGGCTCTGAAGAGTCAAATTCAGCACCGGATTCTGCCGAGGACCCGGGGTCCGTAGAGCACTCACTTCGATACAAGCGCCCGTGGCTAGGCTCATCCTCCCCAACTATGTCAATCGCATCCTCTTCCAAAGGCAAAGCAGCGTGTTGGGAAGCTTCAAACTCACTGGACAGAGTCATGTTCAAAAACGTGTAAAAAAAACACAACTGTGCCAAAGATGCATTAATAGTTCGCCTGCGTAAAAACCAAGAGGCCCCTATTCGTGCGTAAAAGCGCATCAACCGCCTGGTTCTTCTCAAACCTCGTGTAACGATTTACTGTGGAAAGGAGGTCTTGCGCTTTATATGCTGGGAGACCACTGTCCTGTAGGCCAGTCCCATTAACCCTATGGACCTATCAGAGTGGTCCCTCGCCGTGGGGAGCCAGAGGAGGCAAGCACACAGATGGGGGGGGGCTCGAGTATAGTCCTGAAGTGCGCACGGCCTACTCATGCAAAGGAAGCTGAAATTGTTGTATTTGAGCCAATATGGCAAAGTATTTCATTCCATTTATTAAACGGCAAGAGTGAGTGACAACACAACATTACATGTGATAAAAACATCTCAAAAATAATTGTTTTAAAAACATGCCACGATTAGTATCGATCCCTACAGTGCTCATTACTTTTTGCACTCCTGCAGCACACATTCACGATGGTTGGTGTGCGCGCCATGGCATGTGAGCCATCGCTCTGTGTCTGACATGTACACATGCCACCAACATGTATGCATTTGACGATGCTAAAGTTGACCCCTGGTATTTGAATCATCTGATATGACAGAACACACAGCAGCACAGTCGGAGGTGGGGTGTTCTTGGGAGTTTGAACACCACGCCTAGTCAGCGCTAAGAAACCAAGTGTCCCCCCTCCCTCGGAACCCCCGCGGGTTCGTTTAGTTTGCCACCTCTGGATGCCCGCAGGTGGTGTGACCATGAAAATGGCCGTGGCAGGGCTCCCCGCAGCCAGCGGAGAAAAGAGGCAATAGTCGCCTTAACGAGGCCATCAGCATCAGAATCGAGTAGGAAACGGCTCCGCTGAACGGTGCGCTCTGGGCTACAGGGCTCAGCTCGGCTTTACGACCAGGATGAATGAGCAGAGCAATCCTCAAAGCAAACCCGCCTTACAGCGGATATGTGCTAAAACCGTGCTGCTAAACCATCTCCATGCATTGCAAATGACCACGTTGGGAAAACTCCACCTATTTCCTCACCTTACTGCGCCTGCTGTGTGCGAGAGAGATGCTTCTCACATGACGGTACCAATAAAGGCCAAAGTAACAAATAGCTGAAACCCGAGTGGCAGTAATATGTCAAGTATTGCAACTTTATTGAAGCGGCAGTTCAATGTTTAGTCTTAAATGCAGTGGAACTGTCTTGAGTTGTGAAGCAAGGCAATATGGGTGACAGACCAGCAGATTATTAAAACAATACTAATTTAAATAAAACGAGTAAAGCTAGTTTTGAATGTAATGTCAAACATAACCAGTAACAAGTTTCACTCTAGTGGAAAGCTGAATCCATTTTTAATGTACCACCCAGTTTATCCATAGAGCACAATGAAACAGGTTTGCATGGCACTAAACAAATATTAATGAACAATAATTAGAGCCAATTATACGTTTTAGGCATTTTTTTAGGAAACATTACTTTACCTGAAATATCTGAGTCATCACCCGGCTGAAACAAACACTCTTGATTATAACCATGGCCTACTGACAAGATGCAGAAGTTTAAAAAAACCCTCTTTGTGTGAGTTTCATAACAATAAAAGCTAAGCTGTTAATGCTCTTAAGGCATTTCTCACACTTTGTTGAGTATCATGGTGAACTTACCACTTTAACACAAAGGCACTTTTGTCTGTTATGTTAATTGTTGTCAGAACTAGCCAATTTTACAAATGCTTAAAACTTTTATTTCGTCGAGGAACATCAGAGCAGTCTCAGAATTTGTTCAGGAAAAAAAAGAAGTTTATTTTGAATAATTAAAAAAAAATACAGGATGTCAAAAGCCAGAAACATAAGCAAGTCAACGTGTTCACAAAGTAGAGTCTTGTACCACACTTGAGATATTATGTTCGCCACTTTGCAACTGCTGACACTACTTGAGCTCCCAACCTTAAAAAAAATGGCAGATTTTTACAAAGCCATCTTTATGAAAAAAATAAAATAAAAAAAAAGTATTGATTGAAATGTCTGGACCGCTGTTGCATCTGTGTTTGTGTACACATTGTGTCCATGTTCATAGTAGGTCTCCAGGGAGACACACAGCATTTAGCTCAGACACTACAGCAACATAAACACTCTTTGATTTGCTGTAGCTTTTAAAGAAGGTAGTTGTGGATTATCACAATTTCAAACTACTGTATTGATCATGACTGTAACCCTAAACCATCCACTGACGTATGGCGTTCTCACGTAGGAAAGAAGTAAACATCCGAGACACGCTGCCAGATTCACGGATGGCCAAAAGCCACGACTTTTGCCGGAGAATGGTCAGGGTTCAGAGCAAAGAGGAGAGAAGAGTTTGTGGCTAATTTCCCTGTGCTCCTTCCACCACTGTAGAGATGAACTGTTCCTGCAGAATGGTCTTGTCCAGGTTCCGACCTGCAGGATAAGAACAACGTAAGATGGTACTAATCATGATGCAATTGAGACAAAATTATGATTCAGGTAGTTTAGAGTTCAATCCAGATAAACTCCCTTGAAAGAAAAGCTCACATGAAACCTTATTTAAACTCAGTCATCATTGGAAACGTTCCTCTCCATTTTGTTGAATTAGTTTGCTTGCGTGTTGATAAATTTCACATTTTCTGCCGGTGCGATGAGTAAAAGACTCAAATGAACAGGAAAATTCCTGGGACACTTAAGGAAATCGAGGACGAATAAAACAAAGCGTGATGCAGGTTTACCGCAGAGAACTTATGGAAATGTGTTCTAGAATCAGAAAGCTACTAAATAGGGAATTTGTCAATTCATGTTTTTTGTAATACCTCCATAAAGTGCACATTAGACGACTTTAAAGAAAATAATGTTGGAAGATTTTGATCAATTTACTGCAATTGAATGAAGTGGCTGCCTTCACGGTGGGTGGGAGGTAAAGACACACATGTGAAAGAAGTGTGCGTGTCTTCACCTATAAAGACCAGCCGGTTGATCCGCGGGTTCTCCCCCCAAAGCTGTGGAGTCTCATTCAGGTCATACAGCTCGTGGACCCCCTGCAGCATCACTTGGTGGGCTTTACCTGCGAATGATACTATGCCCTGAAAACACAGGAGTCACGAGTGACGAGTGACACATTAACCGACCCTGAATGAAGCGCCTGGAACTGATTAATACAGATAATAAAGTGGCAGTTATTGATCACTGCTGCCACTCGGGTGGCTTTTGTGCCACTTACTGTACCTTTAACCGAATGACCGTCATGGGCTGCCCCTCTTTGTTTTTGAACATCTTCTCCCATAGGAGTTCCTGAAACAGTGCAAAATGGGTGTTTACTCGACTACAAAAGGACTGTATTGTGTTTGAGCTAATTAGTAATGACGGGAGATGGGATACCAACCTGGATGAAGACATTCAGAGCATCCTCAGAGAGGTCTCCGGACACTTCAAACGTCACAGTTAAAATACTCTGAGGATGACATTAAACACAAGGTGAAACTGCTATCAATATATTTACAACAAATTCGACATTTTTTGGTTTTCAGAAGAAAAGCATTGATGGAATTGTGGTTCAGAATTGTAAGTTCTAAGATTTTTCACTCACTGAAATACAAATAAATTACGATCTGAAGCGATCTGATCTTACAGCACCAAAAAAAGCACAAAACTATCATCAGCACAAGGTACTTGTAAGTTTAGTAGTAAAGTAAAAGTACCCATTAAGCAAAATAGCCCAATGTAAAGAGTATCTATATGCATTTAATTTATATTTGAATTCATGTTCCAGTAATATTTAAGCAGCATTTGAATATTGTCAAGGCAAATTTCAACCATTTTCTGTACTGTTTGGCAATTTATTACAATGCATATCTTATACACTGATCATATGTAGTACAGTATTAGTAGTAGAAGTATAAAATGTTAAAACTCAGTACTTGGATAAATGTGCTTTCCATCAATGCTTTTGTGTTTTTGAGATATATATTTTCAAGCGGTTATTAAGAGTCACAGTTCACTGATTACATTTGTTTTGAAATATATTTTAACGTATTTTCTCAGTTCACTGAAACCGGCAAAGTCATTATGAACGTTAAACAAAAGGAGTGTTTTTACGCCCCGGCTGATGACTCCGTCAATGACCGTGTCAAAAACCACAACTCCACTCGGCACCTGAAACCTCTTCATCTGCCTACATCCCCCCCTTTCTTGCTGTTTTTCTCTCTCTCTCTCTCGCTCTCTCTCACACACACACACTCACACTCACACTCCTCTCCATACTTCCTTACAGCATTAAAAGGGCACTTTGTAGATATTTGGGGGTTTTGTGTTGGAGTGTTAAGGTTACACACTTCCTTGTCATTTGGTATAACAACAGAAAAACAGCATTCTCATTTACATGAAAAGAGCAACGCGGGGAAGAGGAGGAGGAGGAGGGGGGAGGAGGAGGGGGATAAAGGGGGGAGGACCTGTGGGGACGATTGAGCTTCATGCGGGAAAGGGAACTTGGCGAAAACACAACAATGCCGTTATTTACCCACACAAACAACCCTCATCTCTCCTCATCCTGTGATAAAAGGTCGTGGGGTTTGAAGCACAAGATGAGGCCTAATTGCCGCGAGGAGTCGTTTGGTCTGATGAAAGCATCAAGACAAATGGTATGGGACTAATCCTGGAATAAATATCTTTTCATAATTTACATCTTCGCTGAAAAGAGCTGGACTTAAGTGAAGTTTGGATGTTGGAGCATCATATTTGTTAAAAAAAAAGACACACCAGAGGTTTCCTATTCATATCGGACATTCAACCGCGAACTAAAACGGTGAAACATGGTCTGTATATGACTTTGCATGACATCTGGATTCGGTTCAAACAACTGCAAAGCCATAACACGAAGCAAAGACTCTCGTCAGTCTAGCCAACACAGTCTACTGAATGTCTATGATGCTATGTAGGAACCGAGACCGGGTGACAAGGAAACATCAAAAGCCTCGAGTCGATCTCCAAACAAAACCCAAAACAGGGAGGGAGTTTTCACTCCAGTGCTACAGCCTGGGGGAATGCAAGGCACAATGTTAGCCTCGGGAGAATGCATTCCCTTTATCCTGTGGGAAATGACGTGTTGAAGAAAATTAGCAAACAGAACGAGGAAAACTATAAGAGATGCGTAAGTGTCGGCAGTTGATGAATGAAAGAATAAACTAGACGGCGTTCGGAGCACAAACACAATACCTTGTCAAGATGTGGTCTCGTGTCTTTCACAAGTTGGAGCTTCTCTGCAAGACTTTGTCAGAGGAGAGAAACGATAAACATCACAACATATTTGTCCATTTTCATCCAGTGTGAGTTCCACTTCAAAGAGCCTCAAAAGATAACCACGCTGCCATGACTACCTTAACAAAATTCAGTCATTTTATACATTTAAAGATGATTTATGCATCTTTTGCACATTGAATCATGATGGACTGACCAGAGATACGTCTTGGAATTTGTTTTGGCATTTTTAAAAATCATTGTTGGAGCTGTATTTACACCTTGTGTCAACAGAAAGGTGGACAGAATAATTGCAATATTTCTTACATATTATTATTATTATTTAAATAATGCTGCAGAGAATGTGTGCTCTTTGTTCTGGCTGCAGATATTTTTGGGGTATTTTATAATCTTGGTGTGTTCGGCTCATTAACTTATTGTTTTGGATATTATCTTAGTTACCTTTTATGGTTCTAGACAACTCTTAGGTTGTGGTTCCACCATTTCTGCTGCACGACTTTATTCTACGTTTTCAGGATGCGGTGCTCGCATACAGTACGCACACGCAGGATGTGGACACCAGTGCTGAGGGCTCACAAGTAGACATTGCTTTCATTTCAAGGGCCCACAAACCAATAAGTAGGTAAACACTGTTTTAAGCTGCCGTTGAAGTCGTTTATGGGATCACATCTTTTACACGATTGTTTTCAAGCTCATCGTATTCATTAATTCATAATAGATTTTCTGAATAGTTTGGATTTGTGACATATTTACATTTGGTTCCATTAAATGACAATCTGAAGCAAGAAATGTACTTTTTCGAAACGTTCTCGTCTCTGCTGCTCTATACAGTTTCGGCTTTTGTCTTCCGTCTCACAGTACAACACACTGCATGCTGTATCAGTGCTTAATGACACAACTCTGAATGGACTCGTGAAAACTTTAGAAATGGCAATTAAATCCTACGAAACACCGACCACCACCCCCAAACAAACTCCAGCCCTTGTTCTCCGGGTCGGACCTCCTCATCCTCCCCCTTTCTCCCTGACCTCACAAGGAGGCTAAATGCAGCGTCCAGCAGCTTGAGCCCTGCGTGCTGTTAGTACCACACAGGCGGAGCGGCGGGGGGCCGCTTCAAACAGCCAGTGTGGGATGGAGGGGAGGAGGGGCTTGGACTCTCAAAGGCCGGGGGGGGGGGGGGATGGAGCTATCTGTTGGGACATGGGGGGGGACTCCTCGGGAGCCAGTGGACACACACGGCTCTAATCCTCCGCAGCTGGTCTCAGAGACACTGACCGAGGGCATGTAAGAGAGCTTTAACACCGCGGCCCGTTTCATTCACATGAAAGGATGAACACTGACTCTATTCATGAGCATGACATTCTACAGGGGACACAATATGATGACCACCCTGCGGTGTAACAGGGGGACGCTCAATAAAAGAGTGTGTTAATTAGAGAGAAACATGATGAGTAACAGTATCAAAGACTGCTGGGTGCACCGCGCTGACCGGCGAGCAACAAAGGCTGTCGACGCAATCCAACGAGTCTTGATCTTTCACTGCAAGTTTTAGAACACGATGGGCACTATCATCTCAGCGGGTCACATTGGTATCGGAGCGGACGGTATGTCAACCGGTAAGAAATTGCAGTGAAGAAATGCCAAAGACGTGTTCAAGGCAATTAAAAAAACTGTGTTTTCTTTTAATATTTGTTTTACTTTTCAGCTGTGAAAAGTAACATTTCTTTCTTCTTCTACTTCTTACTTTCTTCTTTCATCAAAAGTGTGAAACAGAGCATATCATATAAATCTACATCTTTAAAAAAAACGAAATCATTTTCGGGCGTTACATCCTTGTCAAACGTTTGAAATTCGACATTGGTATCCGCCTCAGACATACAGTCATGAGCTCAGTGACTACGTGAGTTATTTTCTGGAGAGTGGACCTACCGTCTTTGTCTTCTTTTTGTTTTGAAAGAAATATGTGGTCATTTCTTCATATGTAATTTAGAAACATTGTCACCGCTACATCACTGTCAGAAAGCACGGGCAGTTTTTGACAAGTTGTTTTCTTCCAAATGTAAAATGTGCCAGTCAGCACTTATCTTGGTCACAACCAAGTTTCAGGGATCGTCACGAATGTCGACGTGACAAATATCAGCTGATATATAGCGGACTTAAATATCAATGTTGGTATTCGGCTTAACAATACAGTACCGTTTTTTAGAAGTACATTTCTTGGCTGTTACATAGAATATTTTCATAAATTCTGTGTACATGAACCTTGAAGGGGACCAACTCACTTTGCTCCATCCTTACTGTCGAAGGAATGCAGATCCAGCACTTCAGAGAGATTCACCCTGTGGAAGAAGATCACTTGTTATAAGTTGTTGGCTAAAAACTAACATTCAGGGCAACCGAGCGAACTGACTCCAGCTAAACAAGTTGTGGTAATGTTTTTCCGATTAACCCCTCACTGCACGGTGTCTTTCATCTGCTCACCCTGGTCTGAACTCTGTGGGGTGGCACGAGCACATCCGACACACACACACCCAAACCTTTGATACACACTGCTTGTGTTAGCCAGATGCTACCTGGGCCCGACAACACACAACACGCTAACACAGAGGGCGCGCATACACACATATCTGCACACACACACATGCAACCGCCCCGACTTGAAGACCAAGGGTCAAAGAGCAAAGACTTGCGGGTAACTGGACACCGTTGAAGGTTTGGTGTGAATTTCAGGGTGCAGCAGTTTGTGTATGTGAAACGTGTGTGTTGGGGGGTTTCTCTCTTGAGCAATGTCAAGCCTGAACGGCTCAATCTTTGATATAAAGATCTGAGCAGGAGCAGCACGTGGAGTTCAAACAAAGCAGGGAACCTGGCGCAAAGTTACATACACAAACGAAAAAACATACCTTGATTTCTGGGTTTCTAGAATCTTGACAAGACCATTTACAGACCTGCAGTGAAAGGGGAAAACAAGTTGAACACTTAGATGATGGACAATTGGACCTTGTTCCTACTCCACTATCCCCTTAAACCTTTGTTATTCCTGCCCTAAGAAAGGAGGTTGAATGTGCTGCTGTCCCACAGTTACACACGGAGCTCAAACACAAGAGCACGGATAGACACACAGAATACTACTGTGCAAGAAAGAGGGGGATGACAAAGAGTAAAAGTATGTGAAGCTGACCTGACCGCCGCTCGGATTTGAGCGAGTTCCTCCTCATTCACCAGGTCTGTCTTGTTGATTATGGTCAGGTCAGCGACAGCAATCTGCCTAAAAAGATATTAAATAGAACATTAGGTTTATACGGTTTACATAACTTCTGTGCGATCCAATTTTTTTTTAAGATCATGTCTGAAATCATCTAACGAGGCAGTCGTCGCCCCGTTCATGCTTGGTCACGTGATGAGTTGCGAGTGTGTGAGTTTTCATGGGCAGCGCAGGCCAGACTCAAATGGGAGCCGAGCGCTGTTTAGTTTGGAGGTGAAAACACAAACAAAAGGCAGAGAATGCAAAGGGCCATGCAACTGGTCTTTCTTCATCGGTGTATTTGTTCAACGACAACACCGCACAGCTGCTGGAAGAGACAAACGGAGAGAGACCGGGGAGGCAGACAGACAGGCAGGCGGGGTGGCAGGAGTGCGGTCAACAGCTATGAGATGTAGTGTGGCGGACACCGAGCGCTTCTTTAGTCTTAAATCAACCGCTTGGCATTTTGGGAAACGCCCTTATTCGCTTTATTGCCGATGAAAACACCTCGCTCATGTAAGGCTACCACCAGCAGCCTGTTAGCTTAGCACAAAGACTGGAAACAGGGGGAAACAACTAGCCTGGCTCTTTCCAAACCCACCTACCAGCTTATCTTTGGCTCACTCAATTAGATGTTTTATTCATACTATTTTATCATTTTGTTTGTTTAATGTTAAAAGAAAAAAAAGAGTGAAAATGGCAGTGTGGGTTCTCTCTTTAAGGAGGCGAGTAGATGCATTTCCCAAACTGTCAAATTATTCATTTAAAAAAATAAAATAAATAAAACTTCAGCAAACATACCTGGCGGCTTCATTGACGAGTCCATCCGCTTTCTCCTCTGTTAGTTGCTACAGAAAGCAGAGACGGTGGACGTAACTCACACATGCAGCCAGACAATGGAAGGAAACAGAGGACTGCTCAAGCTGAGCATCAAACTTTCAAATAAATAAATATCGGTGAATGTTTGCAACAGCCAACACATAATGTGACGGATAAATTGGTAAAAGAAAGGCCTGTCTCTCATCCTCATTTCTCGACACATGAATCCACAGGAGACGGCTTTTCATTTGTTTCGCTTGTGTTTTGTGACTTGCACTGGGGATTCGGGCAGCTTTCTTGAAAACAGTTTAATGTGCAACAACAGACAGAGCAGGTGATAATCTGGATCATGACCCCTGAGCGTCAATCTGACATGAATCTGTCACCGCGTGCATCATCACCGCCTCATCTCTGAAGGAACGAATGACAAAAATGTTTTAAAAGAGCCTTAATAGAATGGCTACTTGCTGCTTTTTTTTTTTTTAGTTAAACGACCTCTGTACCAAGAGACAAAAGGCCTCTCGGAGGGTGTGAGGCCAACTTTAAAACCCTCTCAGACAGATGAGGGGAAAGGCATGCGAGTGGATGTGACAGCCCTATTACAATGGTCACATCCCAGATATCTATTATTCCTTCACTATCAGTTATCCTCTCCTGTCATTATTTCCTTCATCTTGTCTCCCACCAATGACAGAGCAGCACCTACAGGCTATGAAATGTGTCACCTCACTGAGTATGACACCTTCAAATTAGAGCCCATTATCTAGGTGTCACTTGTCCCGTTCCTTTTATGTGCCACAGGGAGGGCAGGATGTGTGTGTGTGCTGCTATTCACTGGGGAACAATCGCACAAGTTTAACAGCTTATTTGGGATTGAAAGTCCCAATAAGCCCAACGTAGTGGGTTATATCTCATCTCAGAGGCAAACACTGCTGATGATTACTTTCAACACCGAAAAGGTTTTTGATCAATGGATTAATCGCGTGTCAATGTCAAGGAACTGAGAAAAATGCACATCACAATGTAGCACAGCCTATAACGACACCTTTAAAGTGCTTGTTGTGTCTGGCTAACGGCCCAAAACCCATATACTGTATATTTCATTTACATCTATGAAGCCCGAACCAGAAGGTGGTTTAAATTTTCCGTCGATTCATTTCTGCAACAAACAATACATTTGAATATGAAATAAGAGGCTTCTTGAACGTCGTCTTAGCACATACCTGAAGTCCGTACTTGGCGTCGATGACAGTGACGATGCCTAGGATGAACAAAGGGATCAGTGGATCAAATGTTGAGCCACAACTTGTGCACATTCTGTTCAGAGTTGCCTTTTGGTGCTTCGTTTTGTCCGTTTGTCTAAAGCCCTTTTCTCTGAGTTACTGGAAGTCCACTTTTGGTCTGCTAGCCTGTCACAACAGAGCGGACAGCTGAGTATTTAGTGTGAGGAGCAAGACAGACACACACACACACACACACACACAGACCAGTACGACAGTATGTCACTTCCATTGATCTGTATAATGTCTTTAAATGGCAGAACCAAAATGAACCGTTCTATCAGGTAAAAAGAGTATCGCCTCCACCAATTCCAGTGCATGATGCACAAATACACACTGCGTGATTACACACGTCTTACCATCCAGGTAGATGTCACTGCCGAGCTCCGCATCCACCCAGAACATAGAGGCCACGGCTCCTGCCAAACGACATGAACATAGTGTTAGATAGTGGCTGACACAAAATGTCAGACGTGAAATGTAGGTAGAGGCTGTTTTTAGTCTTTTTTTTCCATTAATGCACTCATTATGATTAGACTATATTCTCCCAAGAGGCCTTCAAAATAATAAGGAAAACCACGCATAACAAAGCAGTCCCCCGGCATGTTGCACACAGATTACTGTGGTTAACTTAGTCCACGCTGTTAGACATCGGAGATGATCGATACAGTTTACGAGACTGATGATGTCAAATGTTTCACATCTGATGGAAATATGCTCAAAGAGCCAATCTACAATAACATTAAATATTAAATATTGTGGGGAAATGCAATATCTAACTTTGTCATGTTGCTAATACATTGCTAATACTATTTATGTTCATTTATGGACGCAGAATTATTATTCTTTTTGGGTTCATTTGAAGAACTGCCTTCAATTTATCATTTGAGTCGATAACATGTCAGATAATAGTGAACCATGCCCAGGTGCAAGGTGTCATCTTCAAATGACTTCAAAATGCTGGATGTTCAATTAACAATAATATAAAACAGAGAAAAGCAGCAAACGTCACTTTTGAGAAGCTGAAATCAGCCTATTTTAGACGTTGTTTTTTCGATAAGTGACAGAGGATGACATGAACTGAATTAACTATATTTAATGACATCCCCAGCTTTTGTTTTTAAAGTCGGCATTGCATTATTTTCAGAAACCCAGGCGTGCGTTCTTTTCCGTCGGAGCTCTGCGGAGCGGATAAAACCAATATCAGAAGCTTTCAATTGTTTATCTCCTTGGTTTGTTTCCATCTTCCTGTGAACGCGGTTATTACAAGACCCTATGTTACCGTGCCAGCCACAGCTTGTTCACATAATGCACTTTTTGTCAAAGTGCCAAGCGAGAATAAGAAAGCATTGTAAATATTTGATGGGTGCGTAATGAAAACACTGCTTTTGAGTGGCACGTTTCACACAACTCATCCAAACCCCTTCCCGGATGGAAGAGGAGAATCCCCCCCGGGGAGCCTTCATGATTGACAGCTCTGCCAGGGCCAATGACAGACCTGTCCCAGTCGATAACGAGCCTGTCTCAGCCAATGACGCGGCAGAGGAGCGGGGACAGCCCCGGTGTGAGCTCGCTCTGTTGGTTCTGTCTGTGAGGCCAAGTGGTGTGTGTCTGCACACGCCGCTACCTCCTGACACCTGTCGCTTAGCAACACGCCCCGACTGTCATGGCGCTCGCCCTGTCGCGGCCTGATATTGATTTCCTGATTCAAAGTTGAGGGCTGAACGGACAGCTCTTTGGACGCTCCTGTCACAGCAACACAAGCCTGGTCCTCAGAGTTACAAAATGTTTCACTTCACATGTGAGCTTTAGAAAGAAACCTGCAGGAGTTCAACCATCATTGAGACACACGGAGAGAAAAAGGCTTTGCTTGATCCGTAAGTCCTTCTTAAATATTGTGCCAGCATTGACACAGACAGATAGTGTCCTCATAATACTGATAGCTGCTCCTGAATGCAACATTTTTGGCTGCAGGGTCTTTAGGGAGATAACGTATGGATCGAACCTATAGAAAAGTCTTTATGGCTGATAGAAGTCACATTACCCTCTCATTTCTTGAATAAATTAGGATTTGCTGTTTGCCAGCTGGTGACTCTGCGAGGTTTCAACAGGAGGCATATAACTTCATAACTATATGATCACAAGGTCAGAACTTGAAAAAACAACAACAATCACACACAGATTTGTTTAAGATAAATGCTCCTCTTTAAACTTTGCAGAACGTGTGGCACCTGGATCAGCGAGTCCCGTGGTTTCCAGCAGGATGTAGTCAAACTTTCCTTTCTTCTCCATCAGGTTCTCGATGGCTTTAAAACCGTTGTCCCTGAAGAATTAAGGAGCGGACGCGAATGATTCAAAATGCCACGTGCAGAGCTCTTGGACAAAATGTCAACAAAAGACACCAACTTGCATTACGTCGACAGTAACACAGAACAAATTGAAATATGAAGTGAGAATGTGTTGTGTTGTAAGAACCGGACAAACATACCTCAAGAAAATAACCATAAAACACGACTATACTGTGTACTTATACCCTCATTAGCACAGCAGCTCATACGCATGTGTAAAAAGGAGAGGCATTAACTTCAGATTCTAAACTGTCTGAACTTATTTGAAACTACGGCACTCTAACACCCTACAGGACTCTAGTTGCTCTACATACTTGACAGAGCAGCAGAGGCAGCCATTCCTCAGTTCCAGCCACTCCTCATACAGCTCGCCTGCCTGGCTTACTGCGAGGGACTTCTCAAGGGCGCTGCCTGCAGGTGGAGCACGACGAAGGAAGGAAGAAAAAACTGAATGAGCTCAGCTGAGAAAGACGGTCATTTCTACCAAAGATGCCGTTTATTTTGCAAGGAGTTTGTAGCCTTAAAAACTCTGGATACAGAGTAAAAAAAACACACACAAGTATGTTAGTTGCAGGCAAAGCTGCTACTATGCTGCTCTCTTGTGGAAAGCTGAGGGAGAGACACCACAATCATCAGCCTGGCGTCAAGCATATAATACCTAGTTGGAAGCATCTTTGTTTGAGATAAACACACTTTGTGATTCTGTGAAGGACATTATGGGTTTACCCTCTCCAAATTCATTGAGGATGACAGCAATCCGCTTGTTGTGCTGCTCTGTTAAGATATAGTTCAGGAGTGTCGTCTTTCCAGCACCTAGAGAGAAAAACAAAAACACACAGAACTGACGAGGAAGCAGAAAGCCGATCGAGCACCAGCTGAACAATAGCCTGCACCAGCTTTTGGTTGTGATGAGCTGAGAGTCTGAGGCCATAATCTCCACGTTAAAGCTGCGAGTGCAGTGAGTCTCTCACCGAGGTAGCCCGAGATGATGGTGACAGGTATCTGCTCCGCAGCAGGACCAGGCGGGGTGTCGATGGGCACCAACTCCGGGCAGTCATCTTCCTCCTCCATCACCATGCCATCCATACCAGAAATAACAAGCTGGACCTGAGGAAACGGCACACAAAACAAAAACACGTTCGAGTGGGATTAGACAAGAGGGAGAGGAAAACAAAAGCATTATATACTTCACATATGTTAAATATTGAGTCGGAACCATTTGCATAAAGATGAACATCCTCACAAGTCTAAACAACACAGAACAACATCCAGTCTCTCGCCTCAGTATTGTAGTAGTATGAGCTCAGCCAACATGGACTTAATCTCCTCCTAATTCTTTCTTAATGCGCCACGGTGCGCAGAACAAACCGACTTCCCTTCATTCGCGCAGGCTGTAAAGGACTTACCTTACTGTTCCTCTTGTGTGTGCAGATATTTAAAGTTTCCACCGAATCTGATATATTTTACACTGCTGTTGATTTCTGTTTTGACAGAGTGCGACACTGTAGAGGCTCCGTTCAAATCCAGACTAGGCGACAATGGTTCCGCTTTCGTTCACATCGGTCGGAACAGAAAGTCTCCAGGACCGGAAGAAGGTTCCAAATAATATTGGAGTTTACCGACGAAGAAATCATGAATCATTACAACTTTCTTTGACAGTAAACACGCAAACATTTAGTTTCTGTCCGTTCCAGCTTCAGTTTCTCAGGGCAGACTCATTTGATTTGATGACAAGTATCACAACCACGAGAGGGCGACAGAAACCTGTTGGTGGCAAACGAGGGGCCATGCTGCCAGAAATACTTCACACCAACAAAAACATAGTCATCCTGCAACACTTTTAGGATTCTGGATATTATAGTAATAATATTGTGTCACAGTACAATAACGTGTAACTTAAACTATAAACACAATGTCTAATACCATAGACATAACCTTTATAGAGGAGCATGGTATCGTACATAGCATAAAAAGTACAAATAATAAACATTGTTATAATAATATTGCAATGAAAAAAAAATGACATAAAAATATGGCAGGTATATTGTATTGAACGTTAGATTGTGTTATGCATGATATGGTGGCTACCCCCTGAATGTAAATGCTCAAATTCCAACACAATTGTTTTTCTTGCTGATATTTAACTGACAAAAGAGGCTATAAGGTATTAAGAAACATATAAAGTCCGTCGAGGAATAATGTAAATACGCTTGTTTTAAGACTGCCTGTTCAACTCTTGTTAAAAAATGGAGTTAATGTAAGTGTAAACTCAGCCTCTTTATCAATTATTCATAATGTTACAACAGGAAAGCTCAGGCTCAGCTGTAACATTTTGTCCATTTTTTGCATGATAGCTCATATAATTATATAAGCCGTCTTTATGTGCAAGATATGCTATGTGATGTATATTTTGTGAACTTAATGGAGGGACTATATCAAACCTGGCCTTGGAATAGCTTGGGGTCCCCCAGGAGAAGGAGGAGAGAAGAGGTTAGGGCGAAGGACAACTCTGGGCATCCTCCAACCTGCTGCCTGGATAAGCAGTGGAAAACGGAGCAAAGAATGGACATTACAACTGAAGCATAATGATTGCAATTGCTGAAAACTATTTTAACTAGCTTAGCTCATTTAGCCATTAAATGACACTTGTTAAATAAAAAAAGTATATCTTCCTAACACTGTTTTCACAGCAGGAGTTCAGCCTTTCATAGCAAGTTAAACACACGTGTAACTAATAATATAAATGATTGCATCTTATAGATGTGACGATTACAGGCCTGTCACAGGACACCCTTCTGAGATTACGCAAAAGATTGTTGTGACAAAGGCTCGTTGTGCAATGCCTAAATGGGTATTGGTGGAAAATGGCTCCTTCTGACTGTCTACAAGATAATATATTTAAAAAAAGAACAAAGTAAAAGTTTATGGACAAGTTTATCACTGCACAACACAATAATACAAACAGCAGAGAAGAAGGGACGCAGCTCGGTTGCAGTTGGTGCAAGAACAAGGAGAGCACTGACAATCAAGTGAGTGATAAGATGTTTTATTTAAAACTTGTTGAATAATGTTGTTCGACCGCTATTCATGCTGACAACTCCACCGATGCTATTTCCTGTCCAACTGGCTTTAAACCACAGCACGTGAATGAATTTCACCTGGGGAGATTCGGTTTGACTGCACCATTGGGCCCCCAGGTAGTAGTCCTGTCTGTTAGTTAGAAATGTGTTGACTTAACTGTGATAACGATGACATGATGCCATCGCTGGGTAGAAAGCTCCCGTCGGGCCCCTGTGCAAGACTGACATGCAAATGTGAAACAGCAAACACACTATAAAACAGGAAGCTCCCAATGACGAGTGACCTGACCCTGCAATTGGTGGTTCCCCTTTAAAGTCCCCCTCCACTCTAAAATGTGTTTTGTTTTTAAAACTTCCCTTCCGTCTGAGCTTCACTGTGCAGAATGATGCATGTCCAGAGTCTGATACTAACAGGCTGTTTTCACATGTATCTGTTGAAGTTTCTCTTTACTCTTTACTCAGTTGAAAACTATGTCAACATGAGCGTTAAGGAATCATATGCTATACTTTGGTTATTTATTTGACAGTTAATGTTACTAAATCTCATGTACATAGACAGATAGATAGATAGATAGATAGATAGATAGATAGATAGATAGATAGATAGATAGATAGATAGATAGGTACTTTAATAATCCCGCCAGCTATTAGTGCTCCGCTGCCCCTGCAGTAGGGGGTGGAGAGGGTGGTCTGGGTTATCCAGTATGGATAATAGTTTCTTCAGTGTCCTCCTCTCCACCACCTTTTCCAGAGTGTGTAGTTTGCAGCCAATGATGGAGCCGGCCTTCTTAACCAGTTTGTTAAGTCTGTTGGTGTCTCCGGCTCCAATCCTCTCCTTTTCGTTCAAAAGACAAATAAAGGCTGCAGCTTTTATTTGAAGGAGCACATTGATTGTGAGGAACAAAACATTTTCTCGGAACAAGTATTCTCACGTTTAAAAACACCACACAGAAGCCTCCTATATCCTGCACATGCGACAAGTTTGAACTATTTTACGAACTAAAATTCACGAGCATTGTATTTTCAAATGTAGTTTATGACAGTTATGAGAACAAAATGTTAAAATATCTTCAGGTATCTAACCAAACTCTTTGATTTTCAGGCAAGGGAACGAACTCATTTTCTGGTTTTAGGACTCATTCCAGCAGTATTCTATTAGAAGAGCTTTTAACAAGCTAAGTCTATTTTTTTGTATATTTGCTTGCAGGGTATACAGACTAGGTCTATAAAATATGTCTTGAATCTTGATTTTACGTAAAATGTGTAACAACTATTAATTACTATTAACGTCCCTCAACAGAAACTGAATATAGAGAGAGCGAGAGAGCGACTGCTTGTAAACACAAAAGCTTATGTCGGCAGCGAGGGAGCGCGCGCGTTTTATCCAGATTGTCCCATCATCCCCTCCCACTCCTCGCGCCTCTCTCTCTCTCTCTGGCGCGCGCGCGCTCTCTCGCCTCTCTCTACGGGATGGCTCAAATCAAATGCGGAAGTTGACACCCAGGAAAGCCGCCACAACCAAGATGAGTGTTGACATGACAGTGGAGCTGTAGCGAGGAGACGTAGCGGCGCGTCGGTGACAGCGAGGCGGCGATAAACCGCAGGAAACACCGAAGCCAACGCCGCTGAACTGGACTTCAGACTCGCTCATGGCTTCTCTGAACAGCGCAGAGCGACGGGCTTTCGCACTGAAAATCAACAGGTAACAGTGTCCCGTGGGTTAGCTCCGGTTGTTTTGGTATCGGGTTTAGCTTCAGGAGTGGATGCGAACTCGTGTTGCCTTCCATGAGGGACGGGGGGAGGAAGCGGGAGAGGGAGGGAGCTCCGTCTTGACAGTTGGAGAGGATTCAACAACGGAGCAAGCAGCCACATGTTATGACTGTTAATGCTGCAGGTTAACGTTCGTTTAAAAAACTAGCCTGGGGGATAAAAAACAACTTTTTCTCCAACTTTCTCCCAAGAATTATTACAGGACATGGCTAACTTCTGTAGCCGTGTGAGCAGTCATTTACACACAGTTAGCCTGACACTCAATGCTGAAGCTCCTACATTGACAAATCTGTATTTGACCAGTTTCACTTCCTCCCCACGAGGATGCTGACTCTATATTTATGGTGTCCAATATGATCATTTCCTGTGGTGTGTGAGGTCTGACTGGCCCCTTAGAGCTGCTGTACACGAGGAGGGATGTGGTCATAGTTCCTGCTGTGACACTGGCCAGGTGTGGAGGAAGTATGTACATGGAAGTCTATTGTGTACCTTGCCTCCTCTGTGGTGCGACTCATTAAAACAAATACACTTATACTTCCTATGGTTAGCAGCACAGGCATCTATGGGCCTACTGTAAAGCTTCTCCAGGCAGAACAGAGTGAGTACTTGATGAACGTGTGTGTGATCTTGCAGCAGTTTAACCTTATTCACATTGTAGATGTAGATTTGATGTGGGGTTTGATCCTCTCCTTCAATCAGTTTCCTTGTTTCTGCAGCTGTACCATCTAAACCTTTTGTAACTTGGATGACCACAAATATTCATGAAATATTTTCTGACGTTATGGAATTTAATGAATCACCAAGGATGCAAAAGTCATGCAAAATGTCTCTGAAAGTGGTTTTAAAGTAGAGCAGCAAGCAGCGATTTTCTAAAATTATCGATCAATCTGCGAATTATTTTCTTGATTCGTTGTCAAAATGACATCTTAGGATTCTATGTTTTGTGCGACGGCAGTCTCCAACTATTCAAAAAGCAATTCATTTTTGTGCGAGTGTGAAATCCTCCACCACCACCGTGCATGTACCGTTCCCTTGTTTTCAACAGCCAGGAGAAATCACAGATCCGTGCTGTGCTGAGCTCAGCTGCTGAGGGATCTTGGGTCACAGTCTGGACCCAGTGATGAGCCAGCAGAGGGGCCGGTTGATGGATGCTGTAGCAGAGCACGGGGTTGAGGAATGTGTGGTTGCAAAGTGTTAAACAGGCAGTAAGAGATGATGCAAGAGACCATTCATACTCGTTGGTGGTGATTTCTCAAACTGTTGTTGTAGTGAGGAAACGCTGTTGTTGTTTTTGAATGTGAAATCATTTTATATTGACACAGCAACCTTTTGAAAATATATGATGTAGTATTCAACTATCTGAAAATATCCCCATTGCTTATTATTTTGTGGTGTTGTAATGTAACAGCACATGTTAGGCACACAGAATAATGTCAATACATCTTGGTTTATGAAGTGAAACAACTTAGATGAAGCCAGACACAAACCGCTGTGACAAAGAGGAACAGTGGACACAATTTGAAACAATATGTTACAGGCCGGAAAACCTCTGAACAAACTTAATGCGCCTCATATTTGTGGATTTGTTATTTCAGGGTTAAATTAATAAGGAATGTTCTTATATCCACCGTACGTTTTCTATACAAGCAGTTCCTCTCTCGATCTTTCTTATCAGGATGGCGTGTGAAGGAAATCCTGCACACTGGACACGACTGTGTGTCGCTCCGGGTTTCACTTCGCTTTTTTTTTTTTTCTGTTCATGGCAGTTTTAAATCAGGAAACGTCTGTTTCTTAATAAGCACTTGAAAAGAGGAATGAAAAAGAGGTGTGACAATATGATGGCAACACTTGATGATGTTACTTGCTAGCATATGGTAACAGGTGTGGGGACAGCTGTGGACGTGGGGCCGCTGTCGTTCAATCCTCCTTAGCGGCAGGCGGACCCGGATTGAGTTACATCTGTATTTCCTGTGGGCTCTGCTTAATGACATCTGTTAACCCTTGTGGCTGTTGGTGGGCCTTTTGAGTGATGGGGTGGGGTAGGGGGAAAAGAAACCTTTAGATAATGACTTGCCCTGTTATAGTTAAAGCATTTAAACTCGACTAGGACTTCTGCTTAAAGTCACTTTTCTTTCTGTCTTGGAGCCAAAAGACTGCTGTGTTTACACGTGCCTCCCTCTGACAGGAAGCTGAGTCGTGATGATGCTGATAGCAGCGAGACCCATTAAGTCTGGAGACATATGATAGTATGAGACACACAGTGGGGGCATCCCTTCGGTCCACTTTCCTGCTCATGTCATGTACACCACCTTTCCTGTGTTTCTTTTTGGCTCAGCTGAGGGAGAGAGGTCTTGTCGGGGGTGGAGGTGTCTTATTTTTTTAGGCTATAACATGCAAGCTGAGGGAGCCACCCACCCTTGACTTGATGATAATAGGGTTAATGGGGATAATAGTGGACTGCCTGGGTGAGCACCATGCCTGGTGGGAGTCACGTCATGAGGAGTGAATACAGATAATCATGAGTGAAATTATAGATTTGGCTATCTGGGGGGTTGGGGGGGGGGGGTTATTAATCAGAAATGTAGCCACGAGAAGCTTTGCAACTGCAGTTTTAGTGCACACACAGCAAGTGCAGGCCTGCCATAGACAGCATGACGTCACAAAAAGGGGCAGTGTCTTTCTATAGGGAGGGCATGATAAAAGGTTTTCACCTCTCAAACATCACTCATCTTTTAGGAAGTGCTCCTTCAGCATACTGCAATGTACTAACTACACTGTCTAACGGAACATGAAACAGCTGTTTGGCAGCTGGTGGTATTCACATTAAATGACTGCACATATTGAGGTCTAACAGCATTGCTGACAGATTAGAGGTGTGTTTGATAGTTCATAAAGTGTTGAAGTAATGGGGTCACTCACAAAGCTGCTTTGTCAAATGTTATTTCATTTTATTGATGGAAACATTTTCGTGGCCTTTTGGCCTTTGTCATTCTCTGAATGAGATCAAGTGTCTTACTCTTTTCTATGCAGGATGATCTAATTAGCAGCACAGTGCGACAGCGGACATGAGGTCTGTGGTTATGACGCCATCACAACCATCGATCCGTGGAGGAAACCATTAATAGATTCCTGGTCTGGTTAATCGAACATGTTATCAGAGTCTACCTCCAACATACCTTTGTTGTGTAGTAATATAGGTGATCATCCAAAGATGTTCAACTCCATTCATGAGTACTTATCGTACTACTGTGTTATGACATGACATAGTAATGCTGCAGTGATTGATGAGCCTGATATGAATTATGATATTCTTTTACAAAGTTGTTTTTACGAACAAACAGGATAATGATGTTTCATCAGCCCTGATTTATAGCTGGAGTCTGAGGTCGGTTATAATTCCCCGGTAGCAGGTTTTTGAAGAGAGCCGTCTTCATCAGTTTCGATTACCTATTCCAATCATAGCTCATGAAAATAGACAAACATTTCTGGCATCAGGCTTTTGTGATCAGCTTGGAGGATTCTCTCTTAATATCATTTCAAATGTCCGATCCCAACGAGGGAGCTGTTATTGAGATGCTGCAATTGATTTATCTCAGGGCCTCGCAGCATGTCGTGACATTCACTGTGTTTACACGCACGCAGGAAACCGGACATCGTGCCCCCGTACACCATGGGCAGCCTGTAATGATCAGATTCAACCCTCCCCCGACCTTATTGCGGAGCCGTGGATTACTCTTTGATATGTGTATTTTAGTGATACCAACACTGCATTATTGTTCTATGTTGTAATAAAGAATAACCTTCAACAGGACCAAGATGATGATGTGATTAATTATAGTGGCTGCACTGCCAGTTATGACTGTGCTGTAGGTGTTCAGCTTAGCCTTTAATTTTGAATCGCGCGTGTAAGATGCTCGGGAGTCTTTTATGCATTTGCTCAATGGAGAGAGAGCACCGACGCTGACTCTGATGCTGGGTCTGCTCGTGTGTTATTCTGGGACAACATCATCACACTGAGAGAGTGGTGTTGATGAATGTGCCTCTCGGGGAATGCCACTACGGTCATTGTCAGAGATCTGAGGCCCTGTTACCCGATGAGGCAAACAAACCACAGAAGCTCCTCTCAACTTCAATAACAGTTGTTTTTACAGACCGGGTCAGATGTGATTAGAACACGATGGAGTTTCTATGCTTCACTGAGCCTTTCCTATTCAGTCTTCTGGATCTTTCATTCAACAATGACCTCTGTCTCTGCGTCCTCTCAGCTAAAAGCTTTTGCAGGTATTGTTGACGTTGAAATATTTGATCCGTGACAAGAATTCGTAACATGTTCAGGCTTGGTGGTTTCACAAAAAAATGCATTATCAGGACGTTGCTTTATACTCGGTTGATGACACAAGCTGCTTTTGCTGTCATTTCACCAAAATCCAAAGCTCTGCTTGTTTGTCTTCCTGACAAAAGCAGCTTTGGTTTTATGTAACAGACGATGCCAAGACAGGGGCCCGATAAAGAGAATGACAGATGCTGTGACAGGCTGCGTGTCTGCTCGCGGTATGAAATAATGTCTGCTAGCGAGAGCTGACTGGTATTTTTATGGACAGATCCTGAATGTGTGTCGGGGGTTTTGCAAGTAAGCAGACAAGAGTGTGAATGTGTGTAAATGCAAAAAATCACACAAAGTATAAGTTTGGTAATAGTATGGGTTGGTTATGTCTTTGTCCCTCCAGTGGCAGTGAAGGATATAGTGGGAGGGTACTACGTTAGTGGGGAAGTGGCTGTGGGCTCAGTCTGCACACAGGGTAGGGCATGTTTCCTTTGAAGTCAAGTTATGAGAAGCTTTTACGGGGTTTAAATGGCCTCGGGTACAAGCTCGATGCACCCGTCTGCCCTCGAGCAAGAAAAGGCTTTCTTGCTTGCGGCCGTATATGACATCAGAATCACGTGAAACACGCTGAAAACCAATCGGAGCAAATGGGAGATGTCCGAGGCAGAAGTCCTAACTCCGGCCTGTCGACTACTCCTCTGCAGACACCTGCTGAGGTGAGGCAGTGAGGACTGTCGTTCCATGTGTTGACCTCAAGCTTTCTGGAGCTTTAGTTTCTTAACTACAGCCCGTTTAAGCTCTACAGACTTATGTGATTGCTCAGCACAGTCCTTTTGAGACATTAGCGTAAAAAGCGGGCGTTTGAAGAGACTTGAGGCTGTTGATGTGCAGGTGAAAAGTGGGCTGCGTATGTGAGAGCCCTCAACATCCGATTTCCATGTGCCGATGCATACGTACTGCTCCAATAAACCTGCTTAGTGTTGTTTGCATGGAGCGGCCTTCAGGTGTTTGTGCAGTAAATACCCCCCCCCCCCCCCCCCCCTGTTTCAGTCTGCTCTATGAGTCATTTAAGGGTTCAGTATTGGGTATGTTGAGGACAATGTGCAGAAGGTGAACAGTGACACAAGCTGGAGTTGCGTAACAGAACTGTTGTTGCAAGTAATAAAAGAGTAAAATTTGAAAATGTAGCCACTGGCCAAACACACCTCTGTGTGTGTGTTCATTGTGGAAGTCAGCATGCTTATGTGTGATGTAATGTGCTTCACCAGATCCGTTTTTATTTCATGCCATTTGAGGCCACGGATTTACTTTCCTTCTTGCATCATTGTGTGTGTTTAAATGACATACGTAATTGAAGTAAAACGGTGCTGCACTGCTGGACTTTGCTCTTTATGTAAATTTGTACACGGCTCTCCCACCCATGCCTCAACCTTTCCTGGCATACAGTTGTTGCACTGACTCAGCATGTTTTGTGATTGACAGGAGGGGGCGGGGAAAGTGTTGCCAAACTCGGTATGCCCCTTTCAGATTGAACTGTAAAGCATCAGAAACGCACGTGAAATGTAAAGCAGCTGTTTATATATTCTTGGAAAGCGAACTGCTTTGGCGATTGGGTGTTGCTGCAGAACATGTTGTATGATCAGATGTTTGCGTAGAGCTCACAGACTGTTACAACATGCTTCATGACTCTGCAGCCTCAGTGCTTTTGACATGCGGGCAGTCCTCCATTGCAGTGGCGTTTATTGGTTTGTGGTGGTAATTAGTAAGAGGGCTGTCGTAACAATGGCTGTGGGGACTTGATTAACCCATGGGATTTACCACAGTGGGAGCAGTCGGGAATGTGACCCATTTACTTAAGTCTCTGCCCTCTAACTCTCCCCTGTGTGGCAATGTTACAGCCAACTGTTTTAGACACTGGCACACACAGGAATGCATACAAATATGAGGGATTTGTTTTAACACAACGCACAAATGGTACATACACATGCTTGTGCACACACAACTGGCCTTTCATGGTTGAACTGCAGAGAATAAAGCAGTCATTGTGCAGTTTTAGGGCTCAAATGATATGCTAGATTAATTGCAAAGGAACAGAGTCGCGTAGAGATGAAATGTGGGCAACAAAGTGGGACTCTAGCTTTCTTCTTGTCCTCCTCTGAGGGCTACAGGCTCATACACACCATCTCCAACAGTCCAATTTATTTGAATACTACTCCATTCCTATATCATGTCGATTTCCTGCTCAGTCTGACCCTTAAATCAGAACGCCCTATTTACTCCACTGCCAGCCAGACAAAGCCTTCACACAGCCAGCAGAGAAGCGCTTCTGCAGAGAGCAAACAATCGTTTGAATGGAATCACCGTGACTGACCAATTCAAACTAATCCTGAGTGGGAACAATGGTGGAGTTGCTGTTGCATCTCTCACTGTGTGCATGCATGTTGGGGGAATTGTAACAAAAAGCTATGAGGTCGTAGATATTTCGATGGCCGCTTCTTCAGAAATATTAAATCAAATAGTCCACAGATATGATATAATAGTGTTGTAAATTTGATCCTCTCCCTCCTGAACGCGAAACCTTATGAATCTCCATGTGTGTCCATGTTTCCTTCCAGGCACTCTTCTGCAGAGATCAGACGAAACTTCAGCGGGACCTACAGCTCTCAACACAGCCGAACCAACTCCAACGCATCGGCCGCAGTGTGCCTGAATGTGGTGAGCTCCCTCTAAAGAAAGAACTCAGTTATTTTCAACCGGCAGGTATTTGTCACATTATCCCGGATATGTATATTCAATCATTCACAGCCACCTAGAAAAAAGAAGCAAAACTGTTAATACAATGCTGCTCCATTTAATGCTGGTGATGTGATGCTAGTTGATGAGAAACTCTGTGACTTGGTGGTCAGCGCTGTGGTTTCCTCTAATACTGCACTAGATGTGAATCATCGACATTTATGCCACAACGTAACTTACTGCTTTTGCAAAAAAAAAACGTCTGTCTGCATTTCAACAAAAGAGCGGAGTTTATATAAGAAAGAGTATTTCTTCCTCTTACAATAGATGAGATGAGGACTTCACCGTGGCTTAAAAGTGGGCTGACACTGCCTGTAACCTTTATTATATAATTTATAGAATGAACACCGTTAGACGGGTTGTTTTCTGGCCTCTTCAGTTGAAGCCTAGCAGACAGGTGTTGAGTGATTCGCTCTCGCTCTCTCTCTCGCTCTCTCAAGCCGACAGAATGATTCACTGTAATCCTTTGCAGGGATTTGTTCCCACTACTCTGCTTGTCTCTCAGTGGTACCCTCTGAACTTCTGTCTCTGCCTCCCAGAGTCATCTCATCTTCTGTCAGTCTTCCTGCCTTTCTTTTCTATTCCTGTCATTTCTTCTCTCTCGCTCTCTCTCTCTCCCGTCCTACATCGCTCTCATTTTAAGTTTTCTAAAGCTCTCAGGCGCTAAGTCTCCTGACGTATCTGTGTGCATGGCCAACTGAGCCGAGGCCCTTTTGATACTTAGCCAGTGATGATCCTTGAGCTCGTCAGCTGACGGGGCTTGAGGAGGAGTACTTGGACTGTCCATCCCACCCCGGCTTGTGGCATGCCACCCGGTTAATCTCTAACCTGCTTGGGATGTGGGTCAGTGCCTTGGCTACCGACGGGCACTGGACGGGGCCTGCTTACCTTGTAGCTTACATCGGCAAATCTTTAATATGGCTGGATTTGGGATGCGGGAGAGCGGTTTTAATACCATAATCTCCGGGATGATAGTTTCCCATTATTCAGCAGTCGCGTCTAGCACACGGGTGAGGGAGAGATGTTTGTTGAGAGGAGGAGGGAGGATCACTTTGTCAATTATCATAATTCTCCCTCTCTATTACTCTCCTGCTATTTACACTGCCTAAATATGAGGAATGTCGACTAATCGGTGTTGCCGGTTTCATATACAAATTGAGAGATGAAGAGGAAAAGCCGCATGTGTGCTGCACCTTTTGTATGTGTGCATAAACAGCATGCACACGTGTGTGTGTGTGTGTGTGTCTGTAGTTTCTGTTCCTGTCTGTTGAAACACCGGTTGATGGAGGGACGCCTTGCTTGATGTCACTTCCTCTAATGTCTTGCGGTTTCCACTGCAAGAAGCTTTGCCTCGAACTGCTGTCAAAACTTAAGTCAGGCTCAACTTCTACTAAAAGCTAGAAACACCTCTTCCTCTTTTGGTATCGGCGATTGTTTCCTCCCAGATCTCCCAGAGTTCTGAGCTTCTAGGAATATGAGCATCAATTTCAAAGAGGATCCCTGCACCGCGTTGTGGCTTAGTTTTAGCAAAAAGTAGTCCGCGTAAGTAGGTGCACACTGTAGGTTCCCATTTCCGGAGAGCGCCATTTTGTTCGCTTCCTTTTTTTTTGGTTCAGTTTTCAGATTTGCGCAGGGTAAGTCTCCGATCTCCTTATGAACACGGCTGCCGTTTAGAGATACTTGAGAATGAGATTGTTTGTAAAGTTGATTGTCTTAAACATGGTTATTTAGGTCACATGGGGCAGTATTTTGGAGGGACAGTGCTTGTCATGACTTCTTTACATGTCTGTGTTCCTGCTCATCTTGGCCGATGCACATTGAGAACAGTGGTGTTGGTTGATGTGCAAGTTGTTTTATGAAATGGATATATTTTACGCAAATAAGGCTCCAATAGTGATTATTGATTTTAAAAAATGTGTAAAGCTTGTTTTATTCATTTATCGTTGCATGTGTCTGCACATAATTATACCCGTTGTAGAAGGAAGCGGGTAATAAAATAATAAATACAGTAGTTGCAAAGGCACCGCTTTTAAAATACACAAAAAAATGAGTAAGCGGAAAAGAAATTAGTCTGGCTGTTGTTTGTTACGACCTACTGTCATGACTCCACAGAGCAGGCGTTGATCAGACTCATGCATAGATTTGCATTCATTTGTTTTGTCAGCCTCCACACTAGACGAGAAGAAGAGGCCACGCTTCAGTGATTGTTTGAACTTTGAGGCAGAGAGCCGGAGAAGTGCACATAATGGAGAAGGCTGCCACTGTAAGAGGCGCTGTGAAAGATCACGCCTCCTCTATAGAAAGGTTTCATCTGCATTGTAGACCCGTCATTCAGCGGGATAATGATACAGTCGTTCCATCTGGCCGTCCGTGTGTTCTTGCTTACTTGCGCTGCACGCTGATACTCACCCATGTGGCGCAGAGAAAAATATCCCTTCGGGTGAATTGATGTGCAAAAACATGTCTGAAGGCAAATGGAATTTGCTCTGCTTTTGAGTCCAGCAGTGATTAGTCCTCTGTGTGTACATATTATCTGTTAGTTGGTATGACGGTGGC
The DNA here is from genome assembly GCF_949748355.1 of Melanostigma gelatinosum. NCBI lineage: Eukaryota > Metazoa > Chordata > Actinopteri > Perciformes > Zoarcidae > Melanostigma > Melanostigma gelatinosum. The sequence goes on from NC_136639.1 coordinate 19,976,746, forward strand.
TGGCTCCTCTCTGTCCTGTCCTGTACACACACGTTCTCTCACAGCCACACACACTACCTGTTTGTCATGCAAACACTTCCTGTGTGGGACAGTGTGCACCATTAAAAGCTTAAATATTCTTTTTGGGTATAGAGCTAAGGCACGCTTTCTCTCTGAACACTTCGCTTTGTATATCTTGAGAGACTTTGACAAATTCTTGATAATCTAGGAATCTTTCCGTAGGATATTGTGATTTTAAATCCAAGCTTTTCCCTAAATCAGCTGCACAGCCTGCCGACTGTAATCAGATTGGAGGTGTGCCCGGTCTGCTGCCACTTTTCACAGAAGCACCTGCTCCATGAAGGTTCCCAGCTCCCGTCTGTGGAGCCGGCCCGGCTGTTATCTCATCGCTTGTGCTTGTTTTTTTTCCCCCTTTCAGCAATCTCTAATGATGAAAAGTGTGTCTGTTCTTCCCCTTGGAGTGCCAGTGGGAATTTGTTCCACTGTGTGCACTGATGGTTTGAACAATATGGACTGATTCCAAGACCCAAATGGAAATTTCAGCCCGTTTGCACTGTACATAAAAGTGACTACAGCATTGCCTTTGATCTGCTGGAGCTCTGGCGGTTGATAAGAGTTTTTGTCTACAAATAGGTTCACAGAAAAGATGTCCTTGCTGTTTTATACACACTAGTTTGTTCCAGTTTCTATTTTAGTTTGTGCTCCAGTCTTTCGTCCCACTACAGGTATGAGGTGTTGGAAAATAGTCATGATTCAACATGTCTGGTCCCACCTCTCTTCCATTCTTTTCTCTTTTCTTCAGTACAGTTAATATTTACTCGTAAGAAGTTCTCCACTCTACTCTATAAGGATCCTTAAAACGTCCTGATATTGTGATATTTGTTGCTGTGTGGCCCTAATGCTCCCCTTCCTCCATCCCTTCACTCTGCAGCCTCACTCGTATGAAGCGGTGGAGCCCTTGGACCTGGAGGAATACCTGATGTCGCAGTTAAGAAGTGGAGACTCGGCTCTGATGCAGGAACTTGGAGACTTCCCCGATGATGACCTGAAGGTGGAGCAGGTGGAGAAGGAGTGTCGCACTGTTAGACACTCTGTTCCCGAAGATGGGTGAGTCACAGGAAATCTGACAATCCTCATGTTTTAAAATACCTCCGATGTTGTCACTCTAAAGTTATTCCGCCAACACGTGCTGTCTCGGCTTATTCAGAGCATTCGCTTGTTCTGCACCTTGACCATGAAGTACAGATTAAGATAGAGGAGGAATGTAAAGTTTCCAGTTGTCTGTGAATGTTTGCGTGCTCGTGGGCTCGAGAATGTGTGTCGTCTCATCCTCCTCGTCCCTCTCTTTGTAGACTGGAGTTGGATCCACATGTGAGAGACTGCGTGAAGAGCTACATTCAGCCGTGGCTTTTGGTCTCTAGAAGGTAAACCGTCTCCCACAGAACAACGGATACAGTATCCAGGACGCCCGGAGCGGTAGAGCTCATGTAGCTCATGTTTTCACACGGATACCTTGAAATGACAAAACTGAATCTGTCTTTGTGGTTTACAATTTAGAAATGGAATACTAGATGTACTCCAAGCTGCAGTATTTTAACTAAATATCCTCAAAATAACAGCAAAAATGCCCTCGCTGGTATCTTAGCCGTCACACTGAGCAACAGGTGCCAACTGTCTGAGAAGTTGAACGTGTCAGGGAAACAGGAAAAAGGAGGCCTGAGAGAGCTGGGTAAACATTAAACACTAGGAGCGCCTATCTGATACATTGTAGTGCTCTCTTTATCTCTCTCTCCCACACACTCACACACAAACTCACATCCACTTTGTTGCGTAAGGCTTCTGTTTTTTGTTGTCTGATCTGGTTTGATTAGAAGGGGTTAGTTTACTTTTATGTGTGTGTCTATGTCGTTAACCTGGTGTGTGTGCGTGTGTGTGTGCGTGTGTGTGTGCGTGTGTGTGTGTGTGTAGGTGCCAGGGCGATGGCTGGAGTGCGTACTCGGAGCGGGAAGGCCTACACAAACTCCTTCGGAAACAGACCTTTGAGTCCGACGTCGAGCCAGACAACCAGCAGAAGCCAGTAAGAAACACGGACCAATAAAAGAGAAGTAGTCACAAAGCCTTCTCCAGAGCCGGTCTTGTGCAGCGTAGACACACTGAGTGAAGGGGGAAAGAAGTGAAGAATTATTCCAGCCCTGTCTTCAACCATTCTTAAGACCTGTCTTGCTGCTGCTGTGTCAGTCTACTGTTTTCTCAGATCATATTCTACGTTTGCTTGTTGTTGACACGGTTAAGCCTCCTGTTTAGGTCCCATTAAAGTGAGAAATAGATGTAATGGAACTACCCCAGTCCCGATACAGCTTCGTATACTTTAATAGGTTGTATTAACTTTATACATTTGAAGAGTCCAAATGTAAAAGGAATAGTCATTTTGGGAAATACTCATATTTGCATTCTGAGAAAGTTTGCCCTTATAACACTCTCATGAGTCACTCATGAGTATGTGAAGCTCGAGCCAGTCGAGGATTGTTGTATTTTGGCAGATTATCTTAATTTAGCAGAAATTCTAGTAGCCTGGCTCTATCCAAAATTTAAAGAACACAAATTTGCATATTTTTCTTCTTTATCTTCTCTTGTTTGTGTACTGATTAAACAAACACAATACAGTGTGGTGTGCCCCGGTGGCCTAATGGATAGGACGCATACCACATTTAAAAAAAGAAATAAAATGAAAACGTTACATAGCAAAAAAAAACATGTGACTAGTGATCTTCAGAGGTGCTGGTATGTGAGAGCCATGCCAGAATATCGTCCTCCCTGCTCTTCACTTTGCTCACAAACATAAGGCCGGTACAGATCTCTTCATCCAAAAATATGCAAGAAAGCAAATAAGTGCATTTCCCAAAATATCAAACTCCGAAGCGGAACTACAAAAAAAGCTTTGTCCTTGAATGCAAATATGTCGCACATAGTTTAAGTGTCTTTTGTGAGAGGAACGTCATTAAGTGAGAGCAGTAGTCCGTACCGATCAAGGCTTGAGAGACGTGTGAGGGAGGAGTGGGAGACTGGGCTGGCGGTGCTTTAATAGTGCACACAGCGGCGTTTTGTTATTCCCGCCACTCTTTCCCCTGCAGCGACTCTTTCAAGTTGACTCTGCCTGGCTTGCACAGAACTAAACCTGAATATTATTCATTCTAACTCCTGTAACCTCTGTGTGTTTAGCTTGACAGTCCAGGAGATGTTGAATATGTGCTTTTCATTTTGTTTATGTTCTACTCTACACTTTTTTTTCGAATCGGTAGCTTACATCTGCATGCCTCCAGTCTTTTACTTTCATCACGGCTCCCTGCCTCAGTTGTCGACTGGCATTATTTGGAGCCAAGTTCCCATCCTCTCTCTCACTTCCCTCTCTCCAGCTCTTTTGTATCACCGGGGCCAAATCCCTAGCTCCCAGCATCAGGCAGTCCCAGCCAATCCAAGTCCCAGTCAGCGCCACTCCCAGCCGTCCCTCACCACCAGCCAGTCTCACCAGCCCCCCCCTCCTGTCACCCCATCCTTGCCAATTCTGGTTAATCACCCCAACCAAAAGGCCCTTATTATCGCTGTGGGCTTCCCATGAGCTACATGCCAGAAAGAGAGTGACAGGGAGGGGGAAGAGAGGGAAAGAACGGCCCTATTGTGATGGTCCCTCGGAGCCCCAACAGGGTGAAGCTTCACCAGGGTGGAAGCTCGGTCCGTCCTTGCCAGTGGTTTGAGAGCTGGGATGTGAGACTCATGGATGATGCGAATGAAAGAGACAAGAAGGACGTAGAATGGGAGCAGTGAGGTTATGCCCTGCCCTGTAGCGCAGTCTGACCAATTCTATATGGTGCCAGTGCCAGCCTGAGAGACCTTCGAGGCTCCAATCAGTTAACGTTAACACAGTTTAATGGTAATCTGTTTCTAAACAGAAGTAAAAGGTCCTTTCTAGCTCTGGATATGTTAAATATCACTTGAGATAATGTGGTTTTGTGCTTTACTTTAAGCCACAGGCTCAAAAAAAAGTATTTGTTGCTTTTGCTTCCTTTCCCCCAGAGTCCCAAAGGACCGAGGATTTTAAAGCTAGGATGGTTTATGTTAATGTCGGAGTTTGGATGTATTTGTATAAGGTTGGTGGTATCAATACATTGACACTCACTAAAGGTACGAATTCTGTATATTTTAAACAACACAGCAGAAAACAAGGTGGAGCTCTCAGAGGCCAAAGGGCAACATAAATATTTTACAGCAGAAGACATCTTTCGTGCATATCTCCGGCTTGATTCCCCGTACTTCAGGGCATCTGAGGGGTACATTTACATATCGCACTGCTATGCTCACTTCGTTAATACATTTTTTTTCCAACAGGCCTGTGTTGTTGCTGGCAGGGCCTTTGGATGTCAAAAATATGCAGCATCTTTGCAAGCTTGTTCTCCATGGCTATTTGTTGCTCTGCGTCAGTGAGCCAGGCATGCCATCAACCTGCTGGGAGAGCTCTGATTACACAACTCCATCAGCTAATGTACAATGCATCAATACCACTAGTGACGAGTAAGTCATACCACCCTATTGTATGACAGAATTCAATGACCGTATATCCCACATTAGATGCACATGTATCTAACTGAAAATACAGCAAGAAACTGGCAGCAGCTGCTGAACGTTAACGTCACGTACATTATGTCCCTCCACCCTCTGTAGCATACAGTGAACATGAGCGTTGTGTTGTGTGTTGTCTACATTAAGTAAGCCTTGATCAGGCAAAAACACACGGGAGACTGTCATTGTCTCCGGGCCAAAACAGAAACTGTCTAGACTGCGTAAATGCCTGTTAGCTGTTTGTTGTGTCTGCTGACAACACGGCGGCTGTGTTTCCAATGTACTCGATGTTGTCGACGGTTCATAAAATGCTGTGGATGTATACGGTTGATCATTTGTGGTCACACATTTCACTTTAGGTAGATTTAGCCGTGGGTTCAATGGGGTTGTCGAGTATGGATGCCTTTCTTTCCTGTTTACTCAAACCCCATACTAATAAAGTTTTCCGGGCGTTGTCCAAATATCCATTAATATGGTATCCCTTACCCTGCACCCGATTTCAGTAATGTCTCTCAGCTTCTCTCTTTTGCTCAGCCTTTTGTTTTTTCTCCTCCCGCTCACATTTCATTCCCCTCACCCTATTCTCTCGGTCCTCCCCCACCTCTAACCCCTTACCCTCTCTCTCTCTGTCTTTGCCCCCAGGTCAAGTCTCCAACACTAGCGGGGCTGAGTAATGACTCTAACCGCACGCTGACCTCCTCCGACTTTAACTTGCGGTGTTTGACCCCGGACCAGAGAGTGGAGGGGCTGCTGGCCTTCAGCAGCCACGAGGAGCTAGACCGCTTCAACCAGGAGGCACGGCAGGGGAACAGACACCCCGAGCTGTTTGCTCTGTACCCACCAGCCGACGAGGTGAGACATGGAGAGAGTTGGTCCTCTCGTGCTGTAATATTATTACCAGTGTGTGCGTGCATAGGGGAACCATGTGTGTAAAGGTTGGTCTGTCACTGTTATTAAGAAGGCATACGCACCAAGATGCGGACTAATGTGAGCGTCGATACAAAATTGTTCAAGTCGTACAACTCCTCTCCAATGTACACCATGCTTTATGTTTTCGGCTCATCGGGTCATACGAGGCTGTCTCTGGTTTCTTTATATACAGTCAATCAATATCTATAAAACATGCCAGACATGTTAACAACATTACAATAATCTCTTTACAACAGTACTTCATTTTGTGAACAGAAAACCTTCTTTGAAAGTATTTTTTAAATTGTTTACAGAGTTGAAGTTTTGCTTATTGTGATACTGGATATCTTGATGTTGGTCAGACAAACAAGCTATTTTAAGACACCACCGTCTCAATTTTCTGGCATTTTATCAACTAACTGATTCATCGAATGAATAATCTGCAGATGAATCTATTATGATGTAGACTTTAAAGTACAAAAAGCCTTTGAACAGTATTTGTGTTTGTTTTGGGAAGTTGCAGACACAACTCTAATGTCACCACTATTAAGAGGGAAAATATATATTTAAAGAGCATCAGTTTACACCTCTCTTGCCTGTAAATCGATTTACTTCTATACCTTGTTAACACTTTAAAAGTTTTCCATTCTGTGTTTTAAAATTTTTTTTATTTTCACCTCCCCCCAATTCATAAACACCAGTGAATCTTGTTTAATCCGAACTAAATCTCCTCCGAATGTAACAACTGGTCCATTTCGTTTTGCATGGTTTGAAAACGTTCTCTGCTGTTGTGCTCCAGGAAGACGCAGTGGAGATCCGGCCCATCCCGGACTGCCCCAAAGAACACACTGGAGACCGCATCCTGATCCGATGCCAGGCCGTCAAGTATGTAATACATTTTCATAATACTGTAGGAGGGGGGGGGGGGGATTTAAACAGCTGCCCTCAGTTGGACAAGGAATCATCAGTTAGCTGTGTTAAAGGGAAATTACTCCTACACCCCCTAGTTTATGAAAATGACCTTTTGCGAAGCATTCAACATACAGTACATTCTTGTCCGTCACATCTGATCATGACTTAAAAGTCAGTCATTGTTTCAGAAAGGCTTGCGGTAAATGTGACGGACAGCGCAGTATGGGAGAGTGGAGGAGGGCTGAGCTGTACAGTGGCTGCCGTTCTTCTCCTGAAAACCCCGTCCCTCGCTCTCTCTGTGGGATTTTGTCTCCTTTCTCTTCATTTCTATCATTCATGCACACAAACACACAGTTGCTCTGCATTTCACCCTTGATCTCACTCGTTCTTCTTGCAAATGTTTTAGTTGAACTCACTTCTCCTCTTGCAGTGGTTTGGCAACTTCATCCCCCATCCTTTAACCCTCAGTTCAGACCTATTATCACTTACTGTGCTACATGTTGTACAACAATAATCTACGGGAATAGAAAAGGAAAAAAATAGAACAGGAATGACCAGATCACCAATGTTGAGTATGTTAAATATCTGTCTCTCTTGCTATTATTCACTGGGCAATGTCCTTTTCCTCCTCTGCTTCATAGGTTTGAGGTTGACATTGAGCCCATATTTGCCACCATGGCCTTGTACGACCTGAAGGAGAAGAAAAAGGTAAGAATACATTGCTTCACGGTAGTCCTTACAATTTCTATCGTTGACTAAAAGCATGTCATGACTTATGTCTTGGAAACTTGTGCGGCATGTTCACCTTGCCACAAACAATACAGGGATAGGACAAAATTACAAACCTCTTGCAGAACAATAGTCCGGCAGTAAATGCTAGTTTGGCAAGGCTCATTATGTGTGTTTGTTGTGGAGACAGTCAGAGTGTTTGGCCTTCCCGTGATCACAGGTTCTCTGTTTTTGAGACTCTTTACCTTGGTGTTTGTGATCGATGCATCAGTTATTGTGACGGCAACAATGGGAAATCCCAACAAAGGTGATTGTTATTGAAGCACAGTCTGTGTAAAATTGTAACCAAATGGTATCAAAAATAGCAAAAACCTGCTATCATTATCAAATGTGCCTTCTGAAACTGTGAAAAACCCATGATATGCAATGTTTGTTTACATCATTACTGCTTGTAACATAAGTGGGACATTATTTGTGTGTGTGTGTGTGTGTGTGTGTGTGTGTGTGTGTGTGTGTGTGTGTGTGTGTGTGTGTGTGTGTGTGTGTGTGTGTGTGTGTGTGTGTGTGTGTGTGTGTGTGTGTGTGTGTGTGTGTGCGCGCGCGCATGGGTGTGTGAGGGGGAAATTGTGAAGCGCTGTGGATGAAAGAGTGATAGAAATGCAGTCCATTTACCAAAGCATAACATGTTAACTGTCGGTCACTTTGTCTGAGCTGCAATTCGTTGAAATGCAGCCCGAGGAGGCATCTCAAAAATCACGATGACATATGAGAAAAAACACATCTTTGACAGAGAGGAACACTGATCACAAGAAAACCCTCATAAACAGGAAGTTGAGTTAGTGACTTTGATGGCCCCAAAAATGACCGAATTGAGTCAATACCTCTCATACCTTTGATTGAATTAAACTTATTAGGTGTTGTATGAATGGCATCCAACTGGGATGTTCTGTTTGTCTAATTGATTGTGCTTCCACCCTTGTTTCACGGTAGCTGTTGCATGCAGGGAGGTCTGTTAGTTTCTTTTGGCAGTCAACATCGAGGGATCAGTGTAATCTACAAGGTTTTACGTCTCATCATCCTCACATATTTGCGCCCCTGGGGGTCGTCATGTTTTGGTTCTATAACTACAAATACTGCGCCGCATTTTCCCAGTCACCCATTTTGAACCACGGCTGTTTGCATGTTTTCTGTGGATTTACACAGCTGGATAGTTGTTGTTTTTTTTGGGGTGAAGGGACTGGAGGGATTTAGTTGGCACTTAAGTGCTCATGGATCGCTCAGATGGGAAAGGGTTTTAGCCGTCGGCCTAGCCCTCTTCTCAGCGCTGCCCAGCTGCTTTCTGGCTTGTCTGCAGGATGGACGGCTTTTAAGATGGTCGTCGGAGTGAGATGGGTGAATGCCCCATATTTTTGAAAATGGACTTTATATAAGCCGATGTTTGGACAACACGAGCAGGATGAGCTTTCCACTGTATGGAACATTTTGCCTAATATGTCAAAGAGAGCACTGTACATGAATATTTTCAGTCTCTGCCTTATTTCCTCTCGGTTTCCCTGCATCCCTCGCTTTCATATCTGTATCCCATTGGGATTGTGCTCCTCTGTCTCTGTTTGCATGCTTTTTTTCCTTCTTTTTTTCAATCATTTTTGTTGTTTCACATCTATGGAATGTGCAGCAGATGTTCGTATAATTCCATATAATACTTTCGTTATTAATCATGCCTCTCTGGTCCATCAGCCAAGGTAGTGACGCAGGATTTGACCCAACAAAGGGGGCCTGCTTATGATATCAGATTCATGGATAAAAACAGACAAATTGTTCTCGAGTAGACATGCAAACAGATATGTCGTCACAGTAAAAAGGGTGGAGAAATGTTAGCTTCTCTCCAGGTTTACTGCAGGCATTAGTAATCTTCTTCCTGTTATTCTCCTACAAGACCAGACAAGCCCAGATGTGCTGGACTGTGACTGCAGCACGATGACATAATGAGTGATCAGAGCCACGGCGTTTCTTTCATATCGGCAGTGGATACTCTGCTATCAGTTAGCTACGTGTGTCTGTCTGTTTGTTTGGTTGACAAGCCATTTCTCCCTCACTGACGCCGTAACCTCAGGAAGCAGAATAACTGCAGATTCATGGAGCTGCTTTGAAGAATGTTTGTGGGAAAGGAGCTGATGTTTGTCCCAAAAATTGTTATTCACCTGGCGCTTTAAAAAACGGTTGTTAAAGGGGTCGAACAGCACGCGGCATCTTGCCACACAGTAGCTAACGTGGCAACACTGGAGTGATCATAAGTGTGCCGCATTCGAACATGTTAAAACAGTGTGTGTCAGTCGGTGTGGTCTGACAAATATGTCATGCTACAAAGGGCTGTTGCATTCCTCGTTTCTCACTCAATCCAAATTTGATGTTTTGAAGGTTTATTTTCACAAGTGAATGTGGTTAGAGTTACGTATGAATGTGAAACACTTGCACTCCGTTCCGTTTCGTGAGAATATGAAGCATGATATGCTGTTTGACTCAGCTGGCTTTGATTATTGAGGAGCCATTTATGGCATTCCAAGAAGTCACGTGACGGTACGAGGTGGACTCCTCCACAGCAGACTTTTGAGAACTCTCACTCTTGTGGTAAGTGTGCCTCGTGTTGACGTGACCGGGGTCACTTCCGTCACAGACTCTGCGCTGGAGTTTGGCTTTCTGGCTTGTCGGACCACTATTAACAAAATTCAGATGTAAAACCTAGAATACTTTTGCCGAGTCTGAAATCTGATCACGGTTACTGTTATGAGGATTCCAGTTAACAACTCGGGCAGGTTTGGCTGACTTAGCAGTCTGCTTTGGTGTGGTCAGTAAAACGGAGGTCCTTCGGGACGAGCAGAATGAAGGAGAGTGTTTCATGGCTTTCCAGTGAAAAGGATCACATGATCCACACCAGGCCAGGCCGGGACATATGGCTGTGTTCCTAGCCCCAAGGCGAGTAGAAGACTATGTAAAGCCCCGTAGGCCGGATTTTACTGTGTATTATTACATGGTAAAGAAAAGATCACTCCCTAATTGCACACATTCTTCACCGGTTTTAGTTTTTTATTTTTCTCTGTGCTTGTCAAGATTTTTCAAAATTGAATGTTTCATACATGGATGATGAAAAAAATGTATTTAAACAAATTAAGTAGAGTAGAGAAACTGTGGCGCTGACTGAACAGATGGTATTCCAGGATCGGTCTTAGGTTTACATGAAACCAGTGTCCTGGAGTCCTCATAATGTGACCTGTTTCTGGCTCCTGTGTCTCCCTCCAGATATCAGAGAACTTCTACTTCGATCTGAACTCGGAACAGTTAAAAAACTTCTTGAAACCTCACACTCCACACGTGGATCAGTCTACGCTGGCCCGATCGGCAATCTTCTCCATCACCTACCCGTCCCCAGATATCTACCTGGTCATCAAGGTAATAAAGAAATCCATAGCACCCACGAACAAATCCTAACAGCAGCATGTAGCAGAAGTAAAAGGATCTTCGGCTATTTTCTTCCTGGCTTTAAATAACTTGGTCCTAAACTCCCAGATTGGTTTTCTATACCCTGTAATTCAGTTCAAGGCTGCCTTTAGATTTCTTGCTGTTCAATATATGACTTGTATATTTTGGAGTTTGATTATTCTGAGCTGCTCTAATGGCTCATGAACTTCACGTGTGCGTTTTAGATTGAAAAGGTTCTCCAGCAGGGAGAGATCGGCGACTGTGCTGACCCCTACATGACACTGAGGGAATGTGACTCTGCAAAGGTAATGTGTGGCGCATTGTTCCTAAAGTTTAAGGCGTTTTTGTTTTTTTACTGCATTCTTTTAAAAACAACAAATAACGTAACTCATCTTTTGATCTTTCAGAACAAGGACAAGCTTGAGAAGCTGCGAGGTCAGGCGGAGACGTTCTGCCAGAGGCTCGGCCGCTATCGCATGCCGTTCGCCTGGGCCACTGTTAATATCATGGAAGTCATCTCCACTGCTACGCTAGACCGCGACGTCACCGACTCCGACAGCCTAAAAGGAGGTGTGTGTGTGCGCTTGTGTGTGTTCGTCATAATGAATGGGGATGACTATGGTATGCATTTCCATAGATTGTTTGTTTACGGTGCATATTTATTTTTCCAGGTAAATCCAGCAGCATTGACCGGAGGGCACAGCTTCCCAGGAGGAATTCTGAACGTTACAATACCATCGATGATCAATTTTGTAACGTGTCTGCCTTCAAACCTGCCACCATCACTATCAGCACCATCTTCAAACAGGTCGGGCAGCTGCCCACACACAAGGAGACTTTTATTTCCTTGAGATACAACATGCAGTGTGACAGACAGACGAGCCCGTCGTCGGCCTCGTCTCATTCTTTGATCAAACATGACATTCCATCAGGGTGTAGGAAGTGTTTCCACCATAAACACTTCACCATTAAAACAATGTCTAACATTTACGTATGTATGTATTTAATGTGTTTTTTTGGCGCGTGTGTGTCAGGAGGGAGATCGTTTGAGTGATGAGGATTTGCTCAAGTTCTTGTCTGAGATCAAGAAAACCTCCACTCCACAGAGGAGAGTCAAGACAATATCAGGTCATCTCTCTCATCACATCTAAACACTGTTTTTTTTTCTCGTTTTTTTAAATTGAGGTAATACTTCTACACTATGGGAATTAGGTTAATCTGCTTTCTTGCAGAGAGTTGATGAGATTGATACCGGTCTCATGGCCGACTGTTTACACATGAAGCTGCAGCCGGTTAGCTTAGCTTAGCACAAAGACTTTGTTACCTTTGGCCAGAGACAGGCTTGCTGTTTCCCCCTGTTTCTGGTCTTTATGCTAAGCTAAGCTAACCGGCTGCTGCCTGTTGCGCCATACTGAACAGACTGGTATCACTCTTTTTAACTGACTCTCGGCAAGAAAGAGCAGAAGCAGACTTCCCCAAAATCAAACCAGCCCTCTACAGTTCGGTTTGATTTTTTTTTTTTATCAGCATGTGTCTTGTTTGCGTTTTGATTGCAAAGAATTCAAATGACGTGACATGATATCATGTGACACATGCAGAAACTGACTTATCTTGTGTCTTCCAGGTTCCATAAAACTGGACATGTCTCCAGTCCACGACACGCCACTGGCATGTTTGTCCACTGAGCTCATCCCTCTGATACCCGTGGCTGAGAAGAACATCCGGCCAATCAAAGAAGTGCTGGAGTTCTCATCCAGCGAGGTGTATGTCCCTCACAACATTTACAGGTGGGTTAGAAGGCATGATATATTTATAACTGAATGGTCACACACTCATTAGACAGCTAATTCACTTTTAGATATGGCATTTCTGTATCCACAGACACTCATGTTTACTACATTTTCAAATGATTCACAGCTTGAGTTGTGAACAAGTCTGCTTCCTCTCACTGACGGTCTGAAAGACCAGAGGCAACATGAACAGTCATGCTGTACTCGTCACCTCAGAGCTGACTCCGCTTTGCTCTTTCTAGTGTTACGTCTATTTTTAGGCCGTTCCATCCAGGCTACCAGTAAAATTGCCTGGTAGTGGCAACAGTAAAGAGGCAGCCTGTGCGAGCGGACACTTTATTCTGAAATGCTTTTGCTTGTAACGAAACATAATTAAGGTCATGTGTGAACAAGTTGAGTGCACGATAATTACACCCTGACGTTCTCTGAGCATTTGTTCAGAGGAATCTGCGGTATTTCCCTGTATTACAGGTTTCTACAGATTACAGTCTAGTGTTAAAACCACCGGTGAATTACTGGTTTTGTCATGACCAAGATGTTGCTGCACAGATAGTGCCATCTAGGGATGTATATTGGAACTGCTTCATTTTATATACAGAAGGATTTGCATGATTGTTTTCATGTATTAAGTACAAAAGTTGCCTTTTTCTCTCCCTATGTCAATGTAGGAACCTGCTGTATGTTTACCCGCAGAGGCTAAACTTTGTCAACAGGCTGACATCAGCGAGAAACATCACCATCAAAATGCAGTTTATGAGCGGAGAGGACGCGACCTGCTCTTTGCCTGTGAGTGCTGCTGTTTGTAGATCTGTGATCTCGCTGCACTGTTAGCACAGCAGCATTGATTGGTGCTGATGGGTCCACTGGATATACTCATGAAAGTGTGTGCATTTTGTAATTGTATTATTATAACAACAATAAATACGCACACTGAAGTTAACACCCAGCAAATACCCCCCTTCAGATTTACCATCCCTCTTGAAAGGACAGGTTCACATTTGTTCCTGTCAGTCTAATAACAATAGTCAGGTGTCGATATGAATGTTGAGAAAAGGTTTGATTGCTGTAATTATTCCTCCTTTTCATGCTATTACGAGATGCCCTCCTAACGTGCTTTCAATGCAAGTGATGGGGAACAAATCCTCAGTCCTCTTTTTGTGAAAAGATGTTTATCTTGTACCTCTAATTTGTGTTTTTTTCCCCCCCGGTCCATTCTCAGGTCATTTTTGGGAAATCAAGTGGCCCTGAATTTTTACAGGAAGTCTACACCCCTGTTACCTACCATAACAAGCAAGTTCATATTATTGAGGCACATTATACTGTTTGTGATGGATTATTTTAGTAATATAAACAGTCATTCTGTTTCTCCCTGACTCGCTGTCACACTCTGGCTTGTGGTTTCCCATGTCCTCTCTTCTCTCCCCCTCCACCCTCACTCATCCCTGTTTTCCTCCGTTTGGCCTCCTCTACAACTCCCTATTTATTTTTGATTTATCTTCAGGTCCCCAGACTTCTATGAGGAAGTGAAGCTGGCTCTTCCAGCCCGTCTTACAGAGAGACATCACTTGCTGTTCACCTTCTACCATATCAGCTGCCAGCAGAAACAGAACCAGAGTGGCAGCTGTGAGACGCTCATTGGATACTCTGTGAGATTTTGTCCTTTAATTCCCGACCATATTTCTATTTATATATAAATATATATATATATATATATATATATATATATTTTTTTTTAAAGTGACAGCATGCTAATATTAGCATTGACCTCAAAGTACTGCGCTGCCTAATAACATCCTGTACATGATGGTTTACATGTCTAGAGACTTGTTAGAACACAGACCCACACATTTAACAAGATGCTGCAGCATATTAATTAATTTAACATCAGAAAATGAACTTTTATTTAATATTAAAGTGCACACGGCTGACATACTAATTGTTCACTTTTTGTTCTAGTGGCTGCCCATAGTGAATAATGACCGGCTACAGACTGGTCGGTTCTGTCTGCCCATTGTCTTGGAGCGACTACCTGTCAACTATTCACTGCACACGCCTGAGGTAAACACATCTATTATACATATATATATATATTATACATTTATGTTTACATTTTAGACATACATTTTGCATGTCCATATCATGCTACTGTATGTAAAAGAGCCATCAAGTATTCGTGGAAGGCTGTGGACATATTAAAGACTGAACACAGACATGGAGGACAGCTCCCACAGTTATGGTTCCTGTGTCTCTGTTGTGTAGAAACTTCCTCCCCAGACTCCTCCGGTCAAGTGGCTGGAGGGTCACAAAGGAATCTTCAACCTCGAGGTCCAGGCTGTGTCATCTGTACACACACAGGTGAGTTTTTTTACTTACCCTCTCTTCCAATTTTAGTCTGTCATGCACACACCTAGTCTAAACATCAATGCACACACACACACCCTGAGGCATCACGGGCATACTGTCTTTTTACACTATTTTCTCTGTGTAAAGAGAGAAAAGACAGAAACAAGTGCTTGTGCTTCCCTCACAAGTACCGCACTGTAATGAATCATCTCCTTTCTGTACCAGGACAACCACCTGGAGCGGTTCTTCACCCTCTGTCATGCCCTGGAGGGTGGCGCTACATTCCCACTGCGGGTCAGGGAAGAGAAGATTCCAGAGAACAAGCTGGAGCACGAGCTGAAGCTCAGCATCGTCTCCCTGTCCTCCTCCAGTTTAGAGCCTCTGGTCCTCTTCCTCCATCTGGTGCTGGATAAACTCTTCACCCTCATCATGCAGCCCATGGTCATCGCTGGCCAGACCGGTGAGGATTTAGCTCATTTATCAAGCAGGGACGTTAAACATTCCCTTGCTCCAGCTTCTGCAATGTGAAAATTTGCTGCTCTTCTCTGTTTTGAGACATCTGAAATTGTCTAACATTTTTGTCTGTGTCCTATAGCCAATCTGGCCCAGATAGCCTTCGAATCAGTGGTGTCTATTATCAACGGTCTTCATAACAGTCAGGAGCTGATCAGGGACCAGCAGGGTAGGAACAGCCTCTTGGCGACCTACCTTTACTGGGTGTTTCGTCTGCCTGATCCCCCTCGAGACATACAGAATACAGGTACTGACATGATGATTTGTCAATATTAACTTGCTTACTTTTTGTATTTGTTTTTCCTTTTGATTATATTTGCTTTGATTATTTTAAGAATGAAGAAGTGATCTTTTTTTGTGTGCCCATGAACCTGTGTTCAGATTCAGGGAGTATACCATCAGCAGAGAGCCGTTACAGCACCATGGGTCGGGCCACAGCAGCCACAGTCGGCTCCATGCTTCTCCAATCCAGAATCCGCAGCAGCAGCAACCCTGACATCCCCGCTCCACACACCTCTGCTGAAGATGCCGAGGTCAAAAACATCCTCTCTGCCAAGGTACAGAGAGGATCCTCAAACCAAATCTCCTGAAATCTTTCTGTCAGGGAATTCACCCCACCTCACAGAACCATGATTTGAAGTGAATTCAAAGAAAATGTTTGAGTGCCAGATGAATCAAGCTCAGTTTTGGAAGTTTTCTGAAAAAGACTAAATAATACCCATCTACACAAAGAGGGAAATTAGCAGTGACTTAAAAAGTGTGTCATATAAATCTTCACTGAAAGTCCATATTTCACCAGGCCAATGCACTGTTTTATTTATTTAACAAACTATACACACACACACATACATAAATATCCCAGCAGGCTTGCACATACCCGTACACACAAAACATGTCATTTGCTATTCATCCCCACAGTACATATTCTAATAGTATTCTAATAGGCCACTAGAAGCCCACTGTAATGAATGCACCCATCACGTTCAATGTGATGGAACCTGTGTGTTTCTGTCTCCAGGGCCACAACAACCCAGGCAGCCGCATGTCCACCATTGTGGACTTAAACAACCACCAGAACTCCTCAGGAAGCACCAGGCCCTCCAACAGAAAGGTAAAAAAAAAAAGGGAGTTCTCCCTCTCTTTAACTGTTTCCCACCGTCACGACACGTGAGACGATACACTGCAGCTTCATGAATAAAGTTCGGAGAAACTTGTTGCAGACATTTGCATGTTGATTAGACATTATGAAATATGAATTAATATATTCTATCCAACTGAGACATATTCAAATTTGAGTTATGCAACAATATGTTAGCAGTGATGCACAGCGAGATGTCCTGAAGATTGCATGATATAAAATATCAGTCAGTTCAACTCTTAAGTGGATTTAATGTTTAATGTAGTTATTAATAAAGCACAACACATCTCTACTGTAGGATAATATAGCCACGTTAAAGCAGAGAACTGGTGATGTTTGAGTCCAGATATATGATTTAAATTGACGCGTGCTTTTCTTCTAATTACATATTTTATGGTTTGAGTTAAATATGTTAATATGTTGAATTTTAGGCTGAAGTGTTTCAATAGTTGCTGTTTAAAATGATACCATTCATTCCCAATGTGGAGACACTTTATTGACCTTGAAATAATTGTATTAAATATTGGTATCCATAGTATAACCGGTTATGTTTAGGAATTCTACGTCTTACTGTTCGTATTCTTCATGTGTTCAACAACACTCGGACCTCAAACATCCCACTGCACAGTTTACTATGAAGAGACGGTTCCCTCTGCTTACCACAGGGTGGGAGTGTGACACTGAGAGCCCCAATACTGTGGCGGATTATGGTTTAACGTTTGTTCCTGTTCAAAGCTCAACCCGTATTTAAAATGTTATTAACATTGATATTTGGTATAATACAGATGCTTTATTCCATGAGCTACCAGAGGGAGGTTGTTTCTCACCACAGTCTTTGTATTTTCTGTCTTGCAGCAGTTTCATGAGGAGCTGGGCCTGCAGATGGTCGTCAGCACCGGGGTCTGCAGAGAGAATGCGTACAAATATGCCTGGTTCTTCTTTGAGCTGCTGGTCAGTGTGCTTTTAAAAAGAATAAAATCACAGAGGGGGTTTCTTTGATTGACACACAGCTCGCAGAGGAAAAGTGAGGACTGCTTAGGGTGTTCATAATGAATGGATGAAGCAATACAAATTACAAAACAATACATGACCTCGTGGCCACACACAGTAAAAGATAAATGATGTTTTTATTGTGTGGGGAACAAAGGGGCATTTTTTTTAAATCACTCTAGTCTGTAATTTATCAAGTCACTTGGCAATTTATCAACATTTTGGATTTTTGGAAGTGTGTCATCACTCACAATCACTCTCATCCCTTCAGTTCATTTCTTTCTTCAATAACTTCACTCAAAATGCTCACTTTAATGTTAAAAAGCCATCTTTCTTATTGTAATGAAACATTAGGACGGAAGATGATGATAATCAGGTCACGGTTGTTGTTATCAGGTCACGGTTTTTTATCAAATCAGCTTTGCGTCCGTCGGGTTACTTGATTTACATGCACACTCATCACTCTGGCTTTCAGCATTTCCATGGTTTTCCTGACTCACATTTCTTACGTGTGTGTTGATGTGTGTTCGCTCCAACAGGTGAAAAGCATGGCTCAGCATGTGTCTCATCTCGACAAGCACAGTGTCCCCCGGAGGAGCCGCTTCTCTG
Organism: Melanostigma gelatinosum; assembly: GCF_949748355.1. Taxonomy (NCBI): domain Eukaryota; kingdom Metazoa; phylum Chordata; class Actinopteri; order Perciformes; family Zoarcidae; genus Melanostigma; species Melanostigma gelatinosum. The sequence continues at coordinate 19,994,770 of NC_136639.1, forward strand.
ACCGCTTTAAAGATGACATCACCACCATTGTCTCCGTGGTGACTGCCGAGATTGGCACCATCCTCGTCAAACAACAAAAGGTGAGGACTGTGATGGTGATGATGGCAATACACCGATATTTTAGTGAGTCAGAAGAGTGTAACGCTCTTCACTGCGTCTGTGTTCCTCCTGTTCTCCTGGGCTTTGGTCGAAGCAGTCTCAGCCTCCCTTTACATGTTGCCAGTGTGCTCCAAACAACAGAAGTGCTAATTATATTTACCTCTGTGGTATCAAAAGCTCAGCTTTCACTGCTAGATGCTTGGCAAGATCCGCTCAGTGCCGCTTACGTATTGTTGTTTTTAGGAAGTAGAGCAAGCGGAGAAAGTCAACATCAGCCTGGCCTTCTTCCTCTATGACCTGCTGTCTCTCATGGACCGAGGATTTGTCTTTCAGCTGGTGAAAAACTACTGCAACCAGGTAGAACAACATCGATTACAAACCACAACCTTTTTAATATGCGTTTTAAAATACATGAATTCAGGGAATTGTTTTATGTTAGATTCTGAGAGAGGCGTCTGTGTATTATTGAGTTATTTTAGATATTCCTCTCGCTCTATTTCCCTTCTAGATGTCAGCGAAGAGTGTGTCAATGCCAACACTGATCAGCATGCGTCTGGAGTTCCTGCGAATCCTGTGCAGTCACGAGCACTACCTCAGCCTGAGCCTCTTCTTCAGCAGCCCTGCCTCTGCTCCTGCCTCTCCTTGTCCCTCCATCTCCTCACAGGTCTGCCCACTTGTCATTTGGAATTTGCACTTATTTGTAATTCAGGGATTCAGGGGATTGTTTCATCACTGATTGTAAATGCAACAATCTGATAGAGTGACATGCGTGGCAGGTCCAGTTTATTTACTCAGTCTGTAAGTGTTTATCCGTAGACCCTTGGTTTGGATGAGGGTTATCGTCATGGCTGCAATAAAGGAGCAGCGTAAATGTTTGGGCCCTCGTGCTTTCACATTTGCCATTTAAGAGAAAAACATCTAGGAAAGTATAATGAGTGCTAAGGAGACTTGAAAAGGGGAGTTGAGGGAGTCATTAAATCGAGCAGATGAGATTAAATGGGATTCAGTTTAAAAAGAGCTGTTTGAAAAGTGCTTTACGTTGCATTAAGGAAAAGTCGTACCCATATTATGTTCCCGCGCCTCTCATTGTGTCTGTCGCTGCTTCATTTCATCTCTCCATTCAGAGTTCCAGCTCGTGCAGTTACCAGGAGCAGCAGAGGATCTTGGGGCTGTTTGAGCTTTCTCAGGAATTCAAGCAGCAGCACTACCTCACCGGTCTGCTGCTCACAGAGCTCAGTGCCGCTCTAGACATGGAGTCAGAGGGGTATTGAAACTTAGACACCTTCAAGTCTTTCCCTCCTTATTGCCTTCTTTTCACGAAGCTATTCTCTCTGATTTCTTTCAAGGCATAAATTAAAAAGAAAATCTCAGACTTATAAACATACATGTGAATATTTACTATGATGTGGACACATTCTAATAAATAAAACAGCATCCAAACGTGCCAAACATTTTATACAACTTCTGTATTTACCGTACTTGAATCCTCTATACTTGTAATGTCATTGGTGGATTCAACTGAACTTTGTGTTCACAGGGGAAAAGTCCAGAGAAAGGCCATCAATGCCATCTACAGCCTGCTGTGTTCCCACGATCTCGACAACTGCTGTAGTAAACCTGAAATCAGAGCCAAGATGGCTGCCCTCTACCTCTCCCTGGTGGGGATTATCATTGACTCCACCAACTATCTGGACTTTACTGGTACATATACACGCACACACACACACACACACAAGCACACAAGCGCTCTGAGACATAAATCGCATACTTTTAGTTCACCGACAAAACTTTGTTTTAAAGTAGAGAAAACACAGAAAAGAAAACGACGAGTGTCACTTAGAGAATGGATCAGCTCATTTATTTTCTTCACTTGCCCCTCAGGGCTTAGGTTTTATTTTATCTAGCAGTATTTTAACCATATTTCTCTGTTATGTATTGTGTGGTATGTTCTAGTTCATCCAGTATGTGTTGGTGCTTGATTCTTACGTCTATTTTAAATTTCTGTAGTGTTAAGTTCCGCACAGTAAAACGCTGTCATTTAAACCCTGTATGCTCCAGCCCTGTCTTCTCCCACATATGTGAACCCTGTTCGTCTCCGTAGTTTCTGACGCGCGCGGTGGGAAAAACAAGACGGGCGGACCCGAGGATGACCTTGAAAATGTCCCGCCCATCAATCAGTCTGTTGCCATGGCGATTGCCGGGAACCCCTTCAACACACTGGGACGGAATGCACTCGTTTCCATGGCATCCATGGTAAAATTCTCAAATGATTCCTTAATGATGAAATGGTAACTGATCGTTGTCTGCTTTTTATTATTTAAAGAAGTTCAAAAGTGCCTGTGATTGTGTCTGAGTATTCTGCCTCCTAACAGGTGAGCTGATTGATTGGCTGTCAGAGCCACACACACTTCATCCATCCTGAAAAGAAATCGCACACACACACGCGCACACACGTCTGCGGGAGATGGTTTATGGGAAGGAATTGCCATCATAAGTGAACAGGGCCGTCCTTCCTGACAACCACATCCATCAAGTACAGCTACAGCAACAACACAGGCACTAAAACTGAATGCTGCCATTCTCTCTGCTGCTCTCCTGGAGATGAATCAGTCCCTTGTACGTTGTTACATGAAATCACACAACTGAGCCAATCGGCCTGGAATCCATCACACATCCAACAAAAAAATCCACATTTTCAGGCAGTTTCCCCTCAAACAACGTCAGTGACAGATGTGTTTTTTTTCACATTAAGCTTTATTTTCAAATAAACATTTAATTTGATGTTGGTTCTGGTGAGCTTCTCTCAGCTCTGCTGTGAAACAGAGACCTGGAAACCAGGTTCTAGGTGGGACAGCAGAGCTCTAGGAGGTTAATGGCTACATTCATCAAACCTGCCACACAGTGCTGCAGCAGTAGCCTCCTATAGCAGTGACTCATTCATCACGCGAATGAAGGTAAATTAATCTGCAGTAGATTTAACGCCTATTAAGATGGGGGAAGAGAACCATACTTCACTAAAGCCCGTGTGGAAAGAAGTGGCCGGCCATGTTTGCGGTTTAGAGAAGCTTGTGAATGATACACCGTTAGTTCGTTGGATACACTTGTTATAAACAAGTGCAATGGGCAGAGCAGGAGACCACCACTGACAGTGTTATCAATGTGTTTTGGTGAGGGTCTGCTATGATAGAAATATATGAATCCATCGTGCTGTAAAGCATTCATGTTATAATATAAACCATTAAAGGACGTTTACACAGATTATTTTTTATTTACCTCTGAACACACTGGAATTCAGTTCTTTCATTTATTTTCTGCAAAGTAACTTGTCGATCCGGCTGCACACACACACACTGCAGATGCATGTATAGAGGTTTGTGTGTGCTCTTAGTGTTCAGTGAGAGCTACATTATGCCGTATCATACCGCGTGTCTCTCTCCTCTCTTCTTCCCAGCAAGGTAAATCCGTAGCCACCCTGGCAGCAGACACCAGTCGCCACCTGTTGGCGTGTTTCCTGTGGGTGATGAAGAACGCCGACAGGAGTCTGATTCAGCGCTGGACTATAGATATGCCTCTCTCGCAGCTCAACAAGCTGCTGGAGCTGCTCACTATCTGCGTGTCCTGCTTTGAGTACGGGGTCAGTTTGCTCAGTTATCAACTTGTTTTGTGTCGGTGCAGTTGCAGCAGTCTTTTCAATTAATTTGAGTTCCTATGTGTTACCTATTTAGACTACGTCATTGTGTGTCATGATATTGCATTGTATGATTGTATCACATTCTTCCATTGTTGGATAATAAAACACTATATTTAATCATCGCACAGCCCTACTTCGCATCAGGGACGTTGGGGCCTCATGTGTGTTAATCATACAGCGCTTAAGGATAAATGCAAAGTGTTAAAAATATTCAAATTATATGCACTTATTTGTAGCGGGTGAATGTGTGTTTGTAGGGTAAGCAGAGCGGTGACAAAGTGAGCACCCAGGCCTTACAGAAGTCTCAGCAGGCCAAGCTGCAGCTGGAAGAAGCCCTGCTGAGGGGAATGGGAGCCCGCGGGGAGATGATGAAACGCGTTGGAGGTGTTGTATCTCCTCTCTTGGAATTTCTTTTCTGTAACTGGAACTACCGAGTGACAAACGAGTGAACGTTATCAGTGTCTTGTAAATGTGCGGTCGGCAAGTCGCTGTCGGAACCAATTTCAGGTTACGCAGTATATGCTGAGGTTAGCATGTTAGTCAGGAAGCCTATGTGTACTCTGTGTTAAGCAGCATTTTTGATATGAGTATACTCTGGTGTATAAGGAGACCAGGGAAATGTTTGATTATTGGGAAAATACAGCTCTAAATTTTCATTTTAAAATGTAATAGTTGCACTGAAATACATGTTTTTGTCATAAAACATAGTTCATCTTTTTATGGATTGTTATGATACAGTTTAGTATATAACCTGTATTCAAGTAAACATGCATAATAGTTTTCTCACTACCTGATTTCTTTACATGATGAGTTGCTGTTGAACCCCTCACAGGAATTGATAGGACGATGGGTCACAGAGAAAACCTCCGATGGAGGAAAGACCTCACTCAGTGGCGACAGACCAACGACAGACAGGATAAGTAAGTTATTACTTGAGCGCCTGCCTTCAAATTTTCAAGATTTCCCGTTTTACCAGCGACTGTCAGTCTTTCTCGCTCGCTTTCTCAGTGTTTTTGTGCTTTCTTCTCTAAATATCGGCCTCACTCTCGCCGTGGCTCATCAGGACTAAAGCCGAGTTGGACCAGGAGGCTCTGATCAGTGGAAACTTAGCCACAGAGTCTAACCTTATCGTGCTGGATCTGCTGGAAACCATTGTTCAGGTCAGACTCTAACCTATCAGCAATATCTCAACCCTGTACAGAAAATTAAATTAAATTACAATGTAGACCATTGGCAAATTTGGCATTTGGTAATGGATTGCACTATATTGTAAGTTTTTCTTAATATTTTGCATCTGCAGAGGGACCTGAGATTTTCTTTCAACAGCTATCCCTATTAAAAATATAATTACATTTGTATGCATAATTCAAATACAAACAAAGTTCCTGATTAGGTGTTTAACTAAACCCTGATCAGCTTTCTTGAGAATGGCTCCGAAACATTAAGTCTGTCAAAACCAGAGTGTTTATCACTCAGTGAATCATTATTCAACGGAGTATAAAACGGGTTGAACGCAGATCAAAAAAAACATAACATTAAATGAATTTAATAAGTGAGCACAAAGACGGCATAATGTACCACACATGTACCACACATGTGACAGTCTTTCAGACTCAGCTTGAAACATTAACTGTGTAGACTGCTTGTTGATTTGCTCATTTTTTTTAATGTCCCCTGTCCAGGCAGTGCCATTGGCTGAGTGTAAGGACAGCGTGGTTGGCGGAGTGTTGAAGGTGTTACTTCACTCCCTCACCTGCAACCAGAGTGCCACTTTTCTCTCTCACACCTTCAGCACACTCAGAGCGCTCGTTGTCAAGGTAGTTTCCTTTTGACGTGTGTATGTGTGTGTGTTGCACTTGAAATTCAGGAGGAGCCGTGTGTGTTGGTGTGTGTTTGTGCGTTTACACGAAACACCATCTATGTCTAAATTAAAATGTTGTTATTTACTCGCGGGGGTGGCAAACTGTTGATACGAGCCCGAATTATTGATGTACCGGTAGATATCCGCGTGTGTCGTGTATACCTGTTTTTAATTTGTCTGTATATGTGTGTGTGCAGTTTGGGGACCTGATGTTTGAGGAGGAGGCGGAGCAATGTGCGGACCTGTGCCAGAAGGTGCTTCAGTACTGCAGCAGCCCTGTCGATGAGAACAGGAGCCAGGCCTGTGCCACCCTCTACCTCATCATGAGATACAGCTACAGCAATGCCAGCGTAAGGGCACAATCACACGCACAAAAGACGAGATGATCCTGTGTATGTGCTCCAATGTGTTGTCAGGATGCACAGACACAAAGAAACACACACACACACAAAGCAAATGTCAGCCATGTGTTACCTCCCTGTCAGATAAAACCATATCTAACATCTAAGCTTGCAGAAGAAATTGCAATGATGTCGGATTAAATATAATTTAAGTGCACATGAAGGTTCAGAATTGCTTATGATACATGTGCTCTTGAACACACATCTCAGCCTGTCTTCTCCACTTTTCCTCTCCTGCTCTGCTTTAATGTCTCTTCTGTGTCAATTCTGAGCGTGCCGCAGAAAGTTTCTGCTGAAGGATGTGTCTGAGTCGAGAGCACAGAGATATGTCACTGTCTCCCCATGTTCCAACCCCTCTTAAACTAATGACAGCCAGACAGACAGACAGTGTGTTACAGTACATATGTGTGCATGTGTAGGTTCATGTGCCTCAAGGGCAGAGAGAGAGTGTGAAGGAGGAAATCACGATGGAGATGGAGTGTTTTTGCCAGAGGTGAGGCAGTGACGGAGGGAAATAAAAAAACGAGAGACAGATCTGAAGGAAGGAAGGAAGGTTTAGGATAGAGTATCTTCTTTCATTTTCTCTGCTAGTTCGATAACGGCTGTTGCAGTCTATTTCCTGTGTTTACAGTCTGTACACTTTAATGAAAGTCAGACGCCAGCTTGTGGGGCACACTTACAAACACACACACACACACACACACACACAATATGTACAGTTTAAAGAGAGTATTTCCCATCTGCGTGTCCCAGCGTATGTTTGTTTATGTGGTGTATACAGACGGAGCTGTGATCTGAATTTGCGAAGCAGCGTATGACTCATTCATTCAGAACCTCCACCTCTTCCTTTGTTTATGTTTTCCTCCCTTCATCCGCCCTGGTCTTCTTCTCTGTGTCACACACACGTCTTTCCTCCGTCCATCTTTTACATTCATTTCAGATTGTGGTAATAAAAAAGAGAAAATACCAGGCTTTGTTTTCTTCCACAAAATGACCAAACGCAGATACCTGTGGTTAAATCTTGTCTAGTTATGGAACAGTTGGAAAGAAATTCAGAGGAAAAGGGGCATATGAGAAAGAAAAGGAGAGAGAAAGACAAAGAGGGTTGTGTGTTGACTTAAGCTATCATTTAGGGTACTTTTGAGCACACACACACACACACTGAGTTAGAGGGCAGTGATGGGTGGTTAGGCTTTGGCTCCATGCTCAGTTGAACAGAATGGGGCCGTAGAGATGATCCATGGGTGATTATGTCTCTGCTAATGGGAGATAATTTCCCGCTTAGCTGGTCATGCTGGAGATAGATGGGACTTCACACGTACACGAGCACACTCCCCGCTCACACACGCACCTCGCTGCAGAGGACGGAGGGGGTGTTTGTCAGTTATGGTGGACAGGTAGTGTGAAGAATGGAGAGACAAGGAAAGGGAGGTGGCAAGGGGGAGAGAGAGAGGACAACAAAACTTACCAATTATTGCTTAATATCCTTCTTCAGTTGTACAATAACGTATCTGTTACAGACGTCTTAGTCTGTGTTCTGTCAAATGTCGATAAATAACTCAAATGAGCAGGGTACAAGCATAGTGTTTCCAACGACACATGATTGCATGACTTGGAAAGATTGTATTGTATTGTAGGGAGCTTGAAGATCAGGTTGAAAAGGAATTGTTGTATTACAAGAAAGGAGTCAAACTGTTCAAACCGTAAATATTAATATGTAAAAGATATTCAGCCTGTTCATCACTGACACTCACTGCGGCCCCCTCTGTCTTCGCCAGAACTTCTCAAGAGTGAAGATGCAGGTCACCATGTCTCTGGCCTCGCTGGTGGGCAAGTCCTCAGACTTCCAGGAGGAATACCTACGACGCTCACTTCGCACCATCCTGGCCTACGCAGAGGAGGACACCGAGATGCGGAACACCCAGCTGCCCTCACAGGTATAAAACACGACGGCGTTACACTGCTGACAGTGATCGGATCGTAGCCTCACGCCGCCTTCTTGTGTTTGTCTGTGATTTCAGGTGGATGAGCTTCTAAGAAACCTGAACAGTATTTTGTCAGACACGGTGAAGATGAGGGAGTTCCAGGAAGATCCTGAGATGCTGATGGACCTCATGTACAGGTGAGACGCACCATTAGCATTGAAAGGCTGCCTCTTTGTCTCTCGCTCTCTCTCTCCGGTCTACTCTCCTTCTCTCAGCACCCTGTGGCTTCTCTATGTTGTGCTGCTGGTTCCTATTTCTCTGTGTTCTGGGCTGTTTTGTCTCTATTTGGTGCCTTCACTATGGTAACCATGTGGTAACAGTTTAGTCTCCTGATCTGGCTTTGTGTATATGCAAATGCAAACAGTGTGTGTGTGTCTGTGTGTGTCCTTTGAGAACACGAAGGGGAAACAGTGGGACAAAGAGAGCATACATGTGCCGTGTGTTGATTTAGGCACTTTACCTCAACATGCCCTAATGTCACTTACATGTGTCATTCATCATGCACCTTTCTGTTTGGGTTGTGGGCCCAGTCACCTGGTGAGTGTTTGACGACTGCACCGAACGACCCGTTCGCGTTACACACTTACCTAGACTCACCGCGCCGCTTACCTCCAAGCTCCCGAACACGGAGGTCATTGACATTTGGTCTCCAGATGCTTGAATTCATTTGTATAGCATGGTGACTCACCTGCTGTATAAATACATTCATTCAGAGCGTTTCAGATGTATTCCCATGCTGTTAAGCTGATGATTATTCATGTGTTCCATGGAACAGGAAAATATTTTCCATATTTTTTTGTTGCCCATAAAAACGCTAAACGACCAGATTGCTTTCACGGCTGCTATAGTTACTGTCATGCACACATTTCGTTTTGATATATTCACTCTTTATATGGCGACTTATTTATTCCTGTACTCTAGTAAAAAAGCTGTCTGGGTGACATCACGGTTCATCTGACACGTTCTATGGAGTGCAGCATTTAATTCTAAAATGGTCTTTAAAAAAAAAAAAAGCATAATATTTAACCTGTAGTGGTGCAACTCAGTGGTAAAACTCACTGTTCAGACCGGATCACGGATCAGCACAAAAGAAAAGAGGAGAGCAAATATAACTTTTGGAGATCCCTGATCACGTTTTTTTGCCGCTGGTAATAATTGCCGATCATTGATGATCCATATTGTTAGATACAGGTTCCTTTGTTGTTTTATTATAGCAGCTGGTCTCAAGGCTCCAGAAATTCCCCAAAATTCATTCATTTAAACCACTCTGAAGTCTGTGAACTACCAAAAACTCTGTCATCTTTTACTTTGTTATAGTCATTTATAGGTGTTTTTCTTAATAAATACACACAATGCAAATGATAAGGAAATGAAAGATTGTATTTTTATGGATAAAAACAAATTTGTATTAGTATTAGTAGTAATCTATTATAAGCTGCTTAGTGAATAGTTCAAAGTCTTCCGGCTTGTTTAACATTTTAAATGAAGTAGTTGAATGTTTTTTCTCCTGATTCAGTTCTTCAGTTAAAAATATTGCCGACCTCCTTTTTTGTGTTTTCTATACAGTGTGTTTGATTGTTGTTTATTGCTGATGTACATTCAGCTATGTTTTCTTGCATTACAAATGCATTAAGCTTTTGTTGCAGTTGAGACCATTTGTCTATTCGTAACTGGCTTATGCCAAAATATATCAACACAAATGCGTGCATGCCGTAACAAACCTTTTTTAAGAATTTGTTTTTGTTTTATTGTTTGACAGTGTTCTTCGTCTCTTGTGTTTGTTGCGCGGTGGTTTTGTCTGTTCTTTGCTGCCTTCTTAGCCAAGTCTGTCTTCAAAAGGAAACGTTAATCTCAATGCCACTTTTCCCTGGTCAAATAAAGGAACGGAAAGAAGAAAGAAACACTACAATAGTCTCCTTCTCTTCCCTCCTCAGGATAGCGAAGGGCTACCAGACGTCTCCTGACCTCCGGCTGACCTGGCTGCAGAACATGGCAGAGAAGCACAACAACAGGAAGTGTTACACTGAGTCGGCTATGTGTCTGGTCCACGCTGCTGCCCTGGTGGCCGAGTATCTCAGCATGCTGGAAGATCACAAGTACCTACCTGTTGGCAGCGTCACCTTCCAGGTAGAGAAGACGGATAGAAACACCAAATTTGCAAGGAACTAGTTAAAAAAAATGTCTGGACTGAAAGAAGGAACAGTTACAGCCACATAATTAAGCATTCAGCATTTGTTTGTTGTGACTGTTGGTTGTTTTGTTGAATAGAGGCTGGCAAACCCTTCCTCTCTCAACATGCCACATCACACATCTCACGGATTTCTTCCAAATTTGGCTGCGTGTGTCCAGAGGGGGGAGCTGTACTCTCAAAACGTCAACATATAAATATGGTCCCCTGGTTCCACTACTTAACACAACCCTTTGAAGTTGAAGGATTGGGGGGGGGGGGGGGGAGAAATAACAGACTGTTCCCCCGAACTGACAACAGAGTTATAACGGTAACAGTGATGATGGTGTTATCGATGAGCTGTGTCGCACACATTGCCTCTGTGGCGCTCTGGTACAGGACACTCATTGATTGGAGGGTCATCAAATTAGTTCCATTTCCCACTGTCGGACATCTCCTTTTTAAAGTCGGCCATGTGATTGATTATCTGATTAAGAGGGCTAATTGATTGATTAGCTGACTGCTTTTCTCCTCAGAACATCTCCACCAATGTGCTGGAGGAGTCGGCGGTGTCGGATGACATCCTGTCCCCGGATGAGGACGGGGTGTGTTCGGGACGCTACTTCACCGAGAGTGGCCTGGTGGGACTGTTGGAGCAGGCTGCAGAGCTCTTCAGCAACGTGAGACCATGAAGCTGCACTCATGTTCCAAATTCATACTACATACTAATCACGTTTTAATATATATACTTCCTATTCTACATGTTATTTTAGATAAGGACCAAACTGCTTCACCTGCAGCCTTAGAGTAGGGTTAATGCAGTAGCTATCAAGTTAATAGTTAACAGTAAGAGTAATCAGTTAGTAGTATGGAACTGGGATACAGTAATGTTTGAGTCGTTAATAATAAATATTGGGACTGTCATACTACAGACTATTTGTGAGATGCAAATATTTCCTCTTTGTATATTGTGTGTGTGTGTGGTCGCGCTAACCAGCAGCGGTGGCTGTCTCATCAGGGTTGTCTCTTCGAGGCAGTGAACGAGGTCTACAAGATCATCCTACCCGTCCTCGAGGCTCACAGAGATTTCAGAAAGCTGGCATCTACTCATAACAAACTACAGAGAGCCTTTGATAACATCATTCAGAAGGTAAAACCTAAACGGCACTGCAGGGGCGGCTTCATTTATTCAGCTACGGTTAACGTAGAAATAAGAAAGACAGTGGGGCACTGTAGTAGGTCATGTAGAAATATCTATGGCAGAATGGACATGCATTTAAAAATCAGTTGGTTACCGATATTTTATTTATTCAGGACACAAAATAATGTCCTTTTAGAAGGACTTTACAATAACTAGGATGCTTGAAAAAGACAATAAATACCATTGTTGTGCTCAGCAAGAAGAGTATTTTTTGATGGCTTACAGACATAACAAATGTTTTGAATAAACTCTTCAAAGTGTTCTTCATAAAAGGCGATTAACGTAATGAGAAAGAATATGTTACTGATATAAAATCTCCTCTTTTCTTCCCTCCAGGGCCACAAGAGGATGTTTGGAACCTACTTCCGGGTGGGTTTTTATGGGGCCAAGTTCGGTGACCTGGACGAACGGGAATTCATTTACAAGGAGCCAGGGATCACACATCTGCCTGAGATATCACACAGGCTGGAGGTACGAGAGAGGACTGTGTGTGTGTGTGAACTGATATGCATGTTTTGAATTAATGTGTAATTGATGTGGAGTGAAAAGGGAAGATGGCGCCTGGCTGGACTGGTGGAATCTCATAATGACTTTGGTTGAACACAATGAAAGAATGCAAGACTCAGTCATCCATCTGTTTTCAGTGAGTTTGTAGAGAGAACTTGGACTTCATTTAAAAGGAGAAATAATGTCACGAAGAGTAATACAATGTCAGCCTCACTCTTGAATCAATGAAGTCAATGAATCAGTTGCTTAATGATATTTAATGCTTCTCGAGTGTTCTTTTAACATTTTGTCCGTCAATGAATAGCCTTGAATGACATTGGAATCTGTATGATATTTGCATAAAAGTCACAAAAGACTATATTATGCACTGTACTGTATGCTAACAACATAATTTCACCCACTCCTAGAACTTCTACAGTCAGTGTTTTGGAGAAGATGCATTTTTGATGATCAAGGACTCAGCACCAGTGGACAGAAAACTACTCAACCCCAGCAAGGTAGGTGACTACACTAATGACTGCTACATGTCTGATCCAGCTGCTGGAGTTTAATCTTCATTGTTATTTATAAGTCATGAGAGGAGCGAATTTGTGCTTCAATCAACATTCCTGGCCCTTTTTACTGCCATTTATCTTGAATAGGTTAACCAGCCGTTTTGAAAATAAATACTTTTGATAAATCATAACTTTGTTTTGTGCACGCGTTGTTGAAAACATGCACAGTAAAACAAGCACAATGTAGGCTGGCCTTTCATCTTAGCTTCAATGTTCTAAGTCGGCTATAATTCTTAGAACAATACAAACATTCAGGCTGCCTCATGTGGCTCAAAAGTGTACTGCAGATATAAATATGAAATAAAAGACTGAGAGAGACTGGCCCCGACCCGGTCTCTGGGAATGACTGAAATAGAACATGCAAATGTAGATTTGCAGAAACATAAAAACCTGACTGTGTGCGAGGTGTATTTCCCTTTTTGTCTGTCGGTAAACGGTAAACCACCTCTGCTCTCCAGGCATATATCCAGATCACTTATGTGGAACCCTTCTTTGATGACTATGAGATGAAAGATCGGCTGACGAACTTTGAGAAGAATTTCAACCTGCGGCGCTTCATGTACACCACACCCTTCACAAAGAGCGGGCGGGCACGCGGGGAGCTCTACGAGCAGTACAAGAGGAAAACCATCCTCACCACCATGCATGCCTTCCCCTACATCAAGACTCGCATCAACGTCATCCAGAAAGAGGAGGTAACGTAACGTGGTGTAGAACATCGAACAACTCTTTTTTTTTTTTTTAGTCCTGTTTCTCCACATTTTGATAATTGCAGCAATTAATTTGTACAATATTACCTCTCTCTTGCTTCCAGTTTAACCTGACCCCTATTGAGGTGGCCATAGAGGACATGCAGAAGAAGACTAGAGAGCTAGCAGTTGCCACACATAGAGAACAGCCCGATGCTAAGATGTTACAGATGCTGCTCCAAGGCTCTGTGGGAGCCACTGTTAACCAGGTACGAGCAATTCTATATACAGCGCCCGCTCCTATTATAGCTGAAATGATCACTTACCTCATGCTTAACCCACTGATGGCTGTTCTCCCAAAATGATGGCTCTTTGTATCACACATAGCCCCTTTGTCCCCTGAGTGTTCCTTCTTAATGTGCAGGGGGGGGACCTGAATAATTTAACTCTATTTATCTTATCACATTTACAGTTTCCATTATATTCACAGAGTGCAGGTGGGAGACACGACAGCGATCACACATCAAAGCCTTCAACCCGTCTACAATAATCCGTCCTTTGCTTTTCGCCTGATTTCGTTAAAACGTCAATTCATGGCCCTTCTTTCCTTTCATGTCCCGGCGGCACGGCATGCCGAACCGGAGGTCCCTTTGATCTGATAGCTTTCAGGTCCTGCCAGCCTGGTGAATGTTGGAATAATGATGAAGCTAGCTACAGCGTCTCCGCTCCCTCCCCCCTATATGCTTTATCTTCCAGCGTCTAATCTGACCCGATGGTTGTATACATAACGCTAATGCTCAGCAGCTCCGTAAACATATAACTCTTGACTGTAATCAGCACATGAGGCTGGCTTTCTGTGTGTGGGTCTGCAGCTCAGACCAAGGACTGAGGCCCAACGCGCTTATGATGCTAATCAGAGCTGTTTAACTGTGCCTGTCGTGATGCAGGCACTCTGCGAGCGTGCTGTGGTTTTATGATGAATATAAGTTAGGATAACAAGATCTCACACTGGGCAAATGGGAGCCAAATGGTGGGTGTATGCAGTGTTAGCGTTGACATTAGCCATGCAGGAGGCTAATCATGGCACCTTCTCTGATCTGATATCTTCCTCATGTTCTAGGTCAGCATCTCGGGCTTGCATTAGACATTCTGTGAGGAAGTCGTTTCCCCCCCGCCTGAACGAGGGGCATTCGGATCCCTCCTTTGTTCATACACTCTTGAACGCTTCCCCTCTTACCTCCTCTCTTTCCTTCCTCCTCTCTGTTTTTGCTTTCTGTTTCTTTGCCTCTCTAACTCTGTCCCTTTGTTTTTGTCTTTCCCCCCCCCCCCCCCCCGTTTTAGGGCCCATTGGAGGTGGCCCAGGTCTTCCTGAATGAGATCCCAGCGGACCCGAAGCTCTTCCGTCACCACAATAAACTGCGCCTGTGTTTCAAAGAGTTTATAATGAGGTAAGATACGATCAAAGAAACACCACCTAGTGACTCCACGCAGCACCAAAGTCATGCAAAAATGAGGAACAAAACAAAAAACCTGAAGGAGTTCCCCAACTATTTTACTGAAATTTGCATTTCTGCTTCCCTTTATTGTTACCAGTTGCTGGCGCTGGCTCAGTAGGTGGAAGTGTAGAACAATACTTCAAAGAGATTGTTGAGTCGAAAATTCAGTATGTTTGTGAGACTTGACTTGAAGGAGTGAAAGTCTTCTCCAGGATGCTCTATATCTATATATACACATCATCACTGGTGTCAGTGTCTGATGATAAAAGAGCATCGAAGACGTCTGTGACTGATGGAGAGTGATATCCTACAGTTTCAGCAAAGCGTCAGTCGAGATGCAGAGATGGAAACGATAATCTGCACTGAAGTGCACACCAGATGCTCGTGAAAGAAACCAAACATGCACAGTAAGAGGGCTGTGAAATAACAGCACCCATCGTCACAGAGGACATTTTTTCATTTCCCAAATGACATGGAAGATATTTTTCCTCATAATCACTTCTTCTTGAATTGCAGAAGTTTATTGTTCCCAAGAGTTTCATTATATTTAGAATACTCAGAACATAATTTAAAACCAGCCCAACCCACAGCAGTGTGTCTTGAGAATACGCTGATTTTTGTGCAGGAGACGTGTGTCTTTTGTGCAGGTGTCTGTGTGTGTGTGTGTGTGTGTGTGTGTGCTTTCATCTCGCGAGCATTTGCAGTTTGCCTCCAAAGGGTGGTTTTCATTTTCTTCCCCTCATGTCACATTCCAGCTGCCTTGATTGCTACAAGCAGGTTGGCAAATATTTACTCTAATTTCAGAAAGAGGTTTTTTCCCCCCATCCTAAATCCAGCCTAGCTGACTCTCGACCCTTTTGTCTGCCGATCTTCTTGACAGTGGCATTTGAATAAAATCCACTCAAGAAAACACGATTTTAGAAGTTTGTCGTCTTATTTCCCCACCGAATTAAATATCTCAGTCATAAAGACATCAAACATGTCATCTTCTGTGCAACTCTTTACTGTTAACAGATGCACTGTAACGTTCTGGGTAGGTTTGCGTTATGTAGCTGCAGCAACATAGATATGAATCACAAATGTATGCAACATCTCCTGATCTCCTCATTCAGCATTCAATCATTCATTTCAACAACTAAATTTCGTTAAACTATGAAACAATCTTATATTGTTGTGAATTATGTACCACGTACAGAACACATCTGTACGTGGTACATCAGGAGAATTTGTTTTAAAACATTGAAACCAAGCAATCGGATAGAAAGGTTTATATCCGTAGATGGTTTTTATGGCTTTCGCCTTGTGTCCTTAATGCTCATTGCCCAGCGTATTTACTGTATACTGTTACAGGACATTGCCGTTTCCATATTACCCTCTTTAAAAGCTAAGAGATAAACTCAGACATGTGTTTTTAATCATCTCAGTCTCTCTTATTTCCTGCTCACTGCTCTGTATGTTGGCCATTACACATGTCATGATAGAGGACCGCGGGGAGACCCCATTCCTGCCCTCAGCTCTTATAGTGCTTGCATTACCAAAAGGCATAAGGGAGAATTGCATTTTATTTGTTAGTCATTTGTGATTTGGGGATTTACCTCCGCTGTCCCCTTTTTAACTGCGTTCTGAAACAGCCTCGCGGGTAATTTACAGTTAAACCCACATTCTAGCTGAGGTACTTGGAAAGATCCAATATAGGAATTCCTTACGGCCAAGTACTGTGTTAACTCGCATGTAGAGCTCTCGCATGCAAAAGGACTCCAATTTATGTCAAGTAGTTACAGGACGCTGTCGGCAGGAAACAGCGCAGTGCATTTCTGAAGGCTTGAGGACAGGGAGGGGATTACCGCAAGGTTGTTTTGCATAGAATCGTTGTCCAAGCTGTTTTTAAGTTATTGCATTTAGAAGGTCAAGGACTACATTTAACTCTGTTTTTTTTTTTTCATCTCAGACAAAGTCATTTAATAACACAGAGTTTAGAACTGAGTCCACGCTGCTCTCTGTCCTGTAGGTGTGGTGAGGCAGTTGAGAAGAATAAGCACCTGATCGCGTTTGACCAGAAAGAGTACCAGCAGGAGCTGAAGAAGAACTACAACCGGCTGAGAGAGAACCTGAGGCCTATGCTGGAGAGGAAGATACCCGAGCTCTACAAACCCATCATCAGGCCCCGGCTGGAGAACAGGTAAACACAACCCAGCAGGTCAAACAGACGAGACTGTTTTGACAAGAGACAGCGATGGGAAAGGAAAAACAAACCCATATCATTTATCTTTTTCATCACTGTGTGTGATTGCTGAACCCAAAGACAAGTGAGAACAAATGGAACTGCGCAGAGATCCATTCACAGCGACCGCGTCGCCTCTACAAGTATTGATGGCTGAACCGAAGCCACAGTACACAGATTGAGTGCTGAACCGAGGCCACGGCCACAGTGTGCCCTTGAATTAGAAAGGACTGATTGCGCACTAAGTGCTTTTATGATCGACCGTGGTAATCTTGATACATCTTGCAACGTATTGCCATGCTGAGTGATGAGCATGTGCTTCTAAGGGGTACTTATCCCCCAAATTTAGATTTTTCCATCAATTACTCAGGAATGTGCAGAGAGCTTCCAAAATCAGTTGCTTCGGTATTCTTGATCACATAACCGTGGATGAGGACTGATATTAACACCAACAAATTTATATGAAAATATTAATAAAATCTAAAATATATATCCCGTTGATTTTGGATTTTTTAGTTTATTGCAAATATTGAGTATTTAGAGTTCAATGGATCTAATATTTATACACATGGCAGTATAGTACATCAACTCATATTGCTACACACACACACACAGAGAGTACCGGTCAATATAATGGCCCGCATTGATACACAAATTCCTATTTTTGTGCCGTGCTCATGGAAACATTTACCGTACGTCTCTACTGCTACACCTACCTGCCCTGACCTTTCGTCCTCTTCTTTATCCACTCATCATCTTGAGTTTTCCACGTCTTCCCTCATCTATTTGTCCTCTCCGTCTCACAGTGATTCCTTCAAACGTCTCAGTTTCCGCAGAGCTCAGGAGGAAAACTCCTGAGATGCCACGACTCGTCTGAGAGAGAGCGCTACAGAGAGGACGTGAAGGCCGTCACACAACCGAGAGAGGAGACGAGATGAAACGAGGAAAGGAACTGCTGGTGACACCCTTCTGCAATCCTCTGCGCTGGAGACGCACATTGTGTCCACAATGGAGGACTCGGTTTCTCAACAGTCCAGCAGTGCTTATTAATGTCTGCTGCACGTCCACTTTTATGATTTCACTGTTGTTTGTTACAGGAGGCAAAAGGTGAGTGAGCACATACAAATGGAGGTGGGAATCTCAAGCAAAGTGTAGCTTTTTGAGCATTTCACTGTAAAATCTTCAGATGTTTTGACTCTGTTGATTTCCTTTTTTTTTAAGAGAACCGCAAGTCCTAATAATGCTGCAAACATTTCCTCTGGGTTGATACAGAGGCAGACTAGAGTTCCTCTCTGAGGCCCTTGCTGGCCCAGGGCCTGTGTGCGTGTGTGCCAATAATGCTTGTGTCCTGTGTGTATGTGTGTTTATTTAGATCATGTTTGGAGTCGATGATTTTGGTGCCATACTGAAGTCACTTTGTACTCTGTGATGATAAATGATTCTGTTTTGTGCTAAAAGGCCTCTGAAATTCCACTGGGCGTCTATGCATGAAATGTGCCAGTTAGAGCAGCAAGAGTATTGATGGATTTGTGCACTGGAAAAATGGACACAATTTCCTGCGTTAGCTCTTAAAGCCATTCTTTTCTTAATGCTGTTGAACGGACGGTACCTGACCATGTAGCTAATGGAAGAGTTTAACTTATTGATGTAATTACACAGGAGATAGATAGACTTACTGTCTAGGCTCTAAATCACACATGGCTTATTTCTAAATACTCATTTTGTATATAGTAGTAATACATCAGATAGTTACAAAGATGTTTACAAAGGTATGGAAAAACTATTTTGCATTTTATGTAAATGTATTTTTTAGATAAATAATAGCAATAATGATATCAATTGGAAATGTTATTCAGCAGGCAGGATTCAGAGTGTACTGTAACAATCTCAATGTATGTTCCAGTAGATTCAGTACCTGTAAATAGTCTACTTCCTACGATACACAGAGTGCCAAATTGAATTCCTCCTTACTTACTGAAGAACAGCGATACTGGAAATGCAACATTTTTGAAAAGTCACTCCACACAGCTGTGCTTTGCAGTGCGCATTATGTTTACTCGTCAAAATACATTCCAGAGGAGAAATGTACTTCTGCTTTGCAGTATTGAACAGTGGCAACCTGATTTCCTTTGACATCCATGAACAGCTCACTCTGTGTTTCAGTCATGTAAATGTACTTGCCATTTCAAAAGTGTGTATACACTTTTACAAACATTAATACTCATTTGAATATTTTTCGCTCTGTCGGTACATCTGTTATTTATGAGCTGTTGAATGTTTTTAAATGGATAAATAAGTGTATTAAGTATTAACTCAAATGTATACCTATTTTTGAAACATGCAGTACATTGCTGAAAGTTGGTGTTTATAAAATACATTGGTGCCATTCAATCTCTGGAGATTGCATTCGTTTCTTTGAGTTGTTTTTATGTTTATACCTGTTTTAATGAATGTGGAATTATTACTTGTCATACATTGTGCTATTGAAGAAGTCAAATAAAACTTAATATATGCACATTTGTCATTACTGTGCTAAGTTCAAAAACTATTTCTTTCAAGAAATAGCATTGAAAAAATGTTACAATATTACAGAGCTATATCACTTGCTTGCTGGCAATTGATAAACTGACGCAACATTTGCAGAATACATTTCCAAGTTATCAATGTTATTTTAATTCAACTATATCCATTTTACTGGTGATTTGTTTTCAGTAGGCTACTGTATTAATTACTGAGTCGGGAAGAACTCGAGGGGATGAAATACAAAAACTACAAGCTTCGGCTGTCGCGTCGATGCGACGTCATCACTGCGCGACGTCTACAGGACGGACACAGGTTTGTCGTAGGTTTTCATTATCAACAAGCGAGTGCTAATGAGTCCTCAGCGTTTTATCGACAGTTGTTTTGAGACTCATTGCTTAAACCACCGTGACTGGTGATTATTGGCGGCACCGCTGCTTAAATAGTTATACACAGACTTCGACATGTTTGTGTATAACGTCACGTGTCAATCATCACAGACAACTTTTGCTCTGCAGCCTGTAAATTAATACAAAGATGAAGGCTAGCCCTTGATGAGGGGAACAGTAACGTTTCGTGGTATCTGGTTTGACTTTAGTGTGCATGAAAGGTAAGCTCGCCTGTTTTGCCACAGACACTTGCCACAGTTATCTTTTTCACAAAGTTAAAAGCCTGTTTCTATTCAATATCCATATTTACTCCACTTATCTCATAGCGACCCATTTAAACACTCTTGGAGTCACTTCTTGTCATTCCATTCTACAGTAACAGTATTAGTAATCACATATACGGTGAACATACTCACCGGTCTACAAGTGAGTGTGTTACTATATAATCACAATAAAACAGACTGGTCATATAAGTCATTTTAGCCAACCTCTTACAGTAATGACAGATATTATTGCTTTTGTTGGCTTCGTCTCGTAGCTGTAGATATTATCCTCTTGTTTTTTTTATGTCATCGTAATTTTATGAATTTACTCCTGCACTGAATAACCTCTGAGGATTTCCTGCTGTAAATGGTAATTGCAACTCTGTCTTGCCAAGTGCTGCTTCATGCCTCAAGCAGCCTAAATGGAAGGATTGTGACTGTAAAAAGCCTGATGTACAGCAGGAGAGCTTTAATATAGGCTTAGCTCTTCCTGGTGCCGGGGCTACGGTGTCCTGCTAGTAAAGTAACTTACTTATACCTCCGCTTCATTAACACACGGATCAAAATGCGATCATGAAACGGTTTTCCTGTCTGGAAACATTTGTGGAATGTGTGAACAGATTGAGTTTGGCATTCAAGTTTGAGTTGAGCATACAGACCCTGACAGATTTGGCTTCATCGCTGTACACTGGCAGAACATTCACAGGCTAAAGTAAGCACCTCCGCCCACAGGAAGCTATAGAATGTCATCTAAAAGTGTTGACCGTAACTTACACAAACGCATACTTTTTCCCATTACCCTATGAAGGATAAAAGGTTTGTAATGTGGAAACGAAAAACATAATTAAAATAAAGCTTTATTTTTTGGTCTTTCCTCTTAGGTTGAACCGTCCTCTGCTCAACTTTGACGCCGTTTGTGTGACATGGAGCCAGACGAGGACCTACACCCCCACACGGATGACCTTCCACTCCGAGCCAATACTAACCACATACTTGTCAGACACTACGTGCTGGACTTGACTGTTCATTTCGACAGGAAGGTCATCAGTGGCAGTGTCGTTCTGTTCCTGGAGCCCTGCTCTGGATCGGGGACTACGGCTGAGGATGATGCTGGAGCTGGAGCTGGGACCAAAGAGGCCGGAGTGAGTCAGGGTGCGTTTGTGTGTGGATCTCGCGGTGTGGATGAGGCGGAGGATGGTACAAAAGGACTTGGGGAGACTCCGCCAAGGAAGGAGAAGAAGTTTGGCGCTAGAGAAAGAGCTGCACCTGAATCTCAGGCTCTGCCTGGCAGTGGGTCGGCGCAGACTGCGGCTGAAACCGAAAACATTCAGTCGTCACATTCGTGGGAAACCACCAGTGTCGGTGATTTCACCTTATCGCTGGACTGCTGTGACCTCGACGTGACGAAGGTGGAAGAGGTGGACGTCACCCCGGCGTCAGCCACGTCTGGCCTCCAGCCAGAGGTTGCATCCGAGTGGTCTGGTGTCAGTTCAGTGAACCCTCAAGCCGCCTTCATTCAGAGCCTCATCTCCATGCCCTCTAGCCGATGGAGGCAGAAGCAGCAGCTCTTCTCGCTGTGTAGCCGTGCCCTCGGCGCTCAGGACGGCGGCCCGCTGCATTTTCGTAGAGGCCGATGGAGTTTGCAGGTGAGGAAGAAGGGGGTCGCGTCACCTCAGGAGTTCCCCCGTGCTCTCAGGATCTGCTATGAGACGAGGCCAGAGGGAGGCTCTGTGAGGTGGACCAAAGACCAGGACAACAGGTGTGTCTCGAGATGCAAATCATTGAAGCCATTAGACTCCCTCTTAAATGCTGGTGGCACATCTGCTCTGATGTCAGTGTAATATTGGGAGCTTGACATGTTAGAATAGATTAGAGACACGCTTCAGGCTGTTATATTCTGTGAGTGTGTGTGTGTGTGTGTGTGTTGGTGGATCCTATGAGAATTGTAAGAGGGTTGTTTATAGTTTTGTTACTTTGTTTACCCTTCCAGCGTGTGTGTTTACACTGCCGGTTCTCCCATCAACAACAGAGCACTCTTCCCCTGCCAGGAGCCGCCTGTTGCCATGTCAACGTGGCAGGCAACAGTACGGGCCCCCAGTGAGTGTGTGGTTCTGACGAGCGGGGAGGAGCCCGCCGTACCTATTGAGGACGGGGACACGCGTAAGATGTTCTTTGGCAAACCTTTTGTGATCGCCAGGAGGAGTCAAGTCGATTTTATGAATGTAGCCCAAAGTCCCACATGTGCTGTATTCTGAACAGCATGACACACTTTCTGTGTCTAGACCTTTGATCTGTTACCTGACTATTTGTTCAATAATAAAAGTACACTTTACTGAAATATTTTTGTTTTTCTGGCTTATTTTGTTAAATGAAAAAGGGGAAAATATGTCATTTTGGTATTATTCAAATCTCAATTTAAGTATCGCATCGCATAGGCACCGATTTAGAAACATTTCAAAGAAGACTTGTTTTACTTTGAAACAAGTCTGTAGCTAATCGTTAACTATCGACCAGTACTTAGATCTGTGTCATCTTAAAACTTGTCATGAGGGATATGGATTGGTTAGGTTGAAGTAACAAGATGTAAGAATAATAATATTGTGATGATATTGGCGAAGTGAAACAAAATGGCATTTCAGTCCAAATGTTTCTTCTGTTCGCTGCCTGTTTTCCCACCTTTTGACATTTCCATCCCGTCTCTCCTACCCTCCCTCTCCTCTCCGCAGGCTCCTTAATCTGGCATTGCTACGTCACCATGCCCATGCCCGCCTCCACCTTCACCTTGGCAGTGGGCCACTGGCGCCAAGTCGCAGCGGAAAATCCCCCAGCGTTGGAACGGGGCGCGAGGGACAAGACGGATTGTTGCGAGACGGACAAACTCTGTGCCGGACCTGGGGAATGGGCCCCGGCTGACCTAATGTCTGGACTTGGGAGCTCCATCAGTGAAGTAGTAAAGGGCCCTCCACTCAAGACTGGCAGGTATTTTATTATTTGTTCTTTATGTGTTTTTTCTTCCTGTCAGACCTCCTCCTCTCCAGACTGTTATTAACCCAAGTCTGGCCCTTCAACATTCCACGGTGAAACTTTCCTTTCGCCGTACCAGAAAACGGTGCAGGTGAAGTAAGGGTGATGGATTGGTTGCAGGACTCAATCAGCTTTTTTTTTTATAACAAATACATTAAAGCTTGTACTATATTACTTTGGGTTCAGTGCCCAGCAGACATTATCTTTGGAGACCGAAAGAGGTAAAGCTCACATCAATTGTACGGAGGTAGAGGATATGGAGTGCAGGCTGGCTTGCTGTGGATAGGGTTGGGCTGGGGTGTCCCTCTCCACTGGCCAGCAGGTTGGCAGGTCTGCCAGTGGTTTCCAGTAATCCCCCCCCCCCTCCTCCCCTCACGGTTTTCCTCCAGCAGCAGCCCAGCTGTAGCCTGCTGAAGGCCCCAGGAATCTCCCGCTACAAGGAAGGCCTTTATTTCCAGTGAATGGCTGGAAGGAAACTTGGATGTCGCTCGAAACCTTTGGAACGGTTCTGGTGCTGAGGACGGATTGGATTTAGAGTGGGATTGCATGTTGGCTAGATATTTTTTGGCATCACTTTGGTTTGCCTTTGTGACGTATGTACCGGTAGTCCATAGTTCCACTGCTTTCATTTCCATGCTTCTAGCACAGATTGTGTTGACCAACTCGAGAACTGTCGACTATTTTAATAACAAAATGCATTAAATTATCGTTATAAACCTTGGATTCAACTTTTTACCCCTATTTTAATCTGCCACAGCAGAGACCAGACCGCCTGCTCAGACTCTGCATCGCGTGGCTCTTCGCTTGAGGATGAGGGGCTCTTCTCTGTGACTGATTATTCGGGCATGGCGGATGACGGCATCTCTTGTTCCCATGGCGATTACCCATGCCGATATACCGAGCAGTCGGCTCGGTCCCAGCGGGTGATTCCCCACCGTGTGTTTGGACCCGTCGGCTTGCTGCAGAAAGCCCAGGTGGAGTTTTGACAAAGAGCCACTGAGGCTAATTATACCTGATATGATTAGAAGAGAGAGCTAGCATCAGTTAATGTTGGTGTCATTATGCCAGCGGTTTTCAAACTGCCATCTCCTGGAAGAATGGTAAAAATACGAGACTGTAATCTCATGAGGGCCACTTAAAACATTCCTCACACTCTAAATGGGCATTTCCTCTGACGTGGAGCACATAGGACCATCATTGACATACACAATGCATACATGTAAGAGCACATGCATGTACCCACAAACTGTTGTATATCCTACCCATCTGTCTCAACATACACACATCTGCTTCAGGCGAAAAACTTGCAATTGTATATAGTTGTTGGTTGTTTTGAGGAACTTGTTGCCTTCCTCTTGCAGGTGGGTGTCCTGAAGCTTCTGCCTCGATGTTTGGCTGCAGCCCACGCCGTTCTGGGTGTCCACCCCTTTCCCCGCCTTGATCTTCTCATCGTTCCAGCAGGGTTCTCCAGTCTGGGCATGGCCAGGTAATAATGACACCTGGGTCTTTGGCAGAATGATGTAATGTGTGAACTGTGCAAAATGCTGGAAAGAGCAAAGGGTCAAGGAAGTTAAGAAGACTGAGAAAACTAGTTGAATAAAGAATTAGGTGGAAAATAATTCAAATTCAAAAAGTAAGAACCTGCAGCAGAAAACAACCTGTGAACACAACAGTGGAATGATGTCATTTTTAAGTTGTTATGGCAAATAATTGCTTTTTTACACATCCAGCAGATTCAGAGCAACATTCAAATTAATTTGGGGTCAAGTGTTTACAGCCACCCTGACTGTAAGTCCAATATTCACTCTCCTTTTAGCTCTGTTTTGGTCTCCATCAACTCCAGAGGGAAGTCTCTGGCTCATAACTGCTAAATGCTCCAGTGTGTTCACCAGCTAGTTGCTGAGTCTGTTTTTTGATTGGTGCTTAGCAGTTTGTTGACAGTGGGTTCTGACAGTTTTGTTTTACTGGGACAGCCGCCGGCTGCTTCTGGAAATGATGCGGATGAGAGCTGTGAGAGTGAATCAAAACAGGCTGTAAAACCTAAATAATTAGCCGAAAGGGGCTAAAAGCCGCCGTAGTGGTGAGTTGTAAGGGTGGTAATTATCGACAGGAGTGATACTGCAAGCAACACATTTCACATCACACATAGCCATTTAATCCTTTGTTGATAATATATATAGCAGCTTTAAAGTTCTTCAGCATTTTTACTGTATTCTGCTGTCATTTACAGGCCAATGTTTGGACCATCATTTACGAGTTGTAAATAAACAACACATCAAAGATTTGCCACAACAAAGTCAGCACAAAGTCAGCAGTTTGTCAAGTGAAAAGTCTCTGGGTTGCATGATGAATGACATGCTTGACATTTCCAAACCCTCTCGCTCTGTGTCGATCTTCTTCGAGGAGATCTTCCACATTGGAATTCTTCACTGAATTTAAGAGTCCAACTCCCTCCAGACTCTGGTCAGTCGCTTGTCATCGCTCCTTTCATCAGAACTGCTTTCAACACTCGTCTGAGCTGCTAGCATGTCCGTGTGTTTCAGTCGGGAGTTCATGACTTATTTCTAACAGTAAAATACTCGAGCAGCACTAGGTTGACGTTAGACAAAATGTAAAAACATAAAGTTGGCAGCCAAAGAAATCTTCAGCCTCTACTTAAATCCTTTTTTCCCATAAAATTGTCTACTTTTTATTTTATTTTTTTCATTACTTTTTCTATTCTCTTGGGGACCCTTAACCCCTTTCCCAGTTCACTACTCCTCTCAGGTCTCTTGATGAGATAAACAGTTAACCTTTGGTGTGGGCACAGCTCCATTCACTCAGCGACTCGCTCAATTGTTTGCTGTATTATATCTTTCTTTGTATTTTACCAGCAGAGACTCCAGGTGCTCTGCAGGCTCTCTGCTCCCCACTAGACATGTGTATATTTACCTATGTATGTTGGTGTGCAGTTTAAACAGCGGTCCAGGGGCAGATGGGTGGGTGCAAAGCCACTGAATGACAGATTCATTGTCCTATGCACAAGAGATAATTCTGCTCTATGTACTTCTTTGTTCCATCTTTAGCTCCCGTCCCCATCTCCCGTCTTTTTTTTCCTATTCATCCTCCTTTTATTGCCTTACTCTCCCCTGTTTTATTTTGTCCTTAAAATCTGTAGCGTCCTGCTTCCGTCACTTCTTCTTCAACCCTCCACTGTGTCACATTTTCCTCTTTTCATCTCCTGACTGTCTGTTTCTCTTTGTTTGCCGTCCTCCTCTGTCCTCGCCACTCCTCCGTACGGTCGATCACTCTCCAGTTTGGCCTCTAGCGTTCTACAATAGTGATAGTTTCCCTGGAAATCAAGTTTTAGATTTCCTCTGCAATATCGTACTTTCAGCTGGCATGTGGTACGCCTGTAGATATGACTGAATGCCAGCCGGTAGCCATATGAATGAAGTTAAAATTGGAAATTGAAGCAAAATAAAGACCATCAAACTGATGAGGGTGGTCAGTGGACGTTGTCCCTGTGTCTGCGGTCTGCAACCACAGTCTCCCTCTCTCTCCGTCTGTCTTTTTCCTCTCCCCCGGCGGCCTCCCCGGAGAACAGTACCCCAGACAGGATATGAGCTCATACCTGAATATGCATTCTGCAGCCAGGAGGAGTCTCAATCAGAGACCTTTTGAAGGACCGAGGGCGACAAGAGGGTCGCTGTCTGGACCTAGATCTCAACTTTGCATACTTCTATTGACTACTTTACCCAAAGCACAGAGTGCTCTTTGATCTACGGAAAGTCTGTCTCCCTGCCATATTTATTTTGAACGGACATCAAGTGCTAACGCTGAGGCTGTTCTGCTGTGGCTGTTGCCTGATGGATGTCTTCTTTCCCTGGTGAGGACAGCTCCCAGGCACTTATCCCTCTTGCCCTGGCTGCTTAGACTCCAGTTAGCTGCAGATGACAGAGAAGAGATTTAGGGCCTTCATTAAGCTTCAGACAGCACCTGCACTGACTCCCTATAAAACCCTATAAAACTCTGAGTCAACTCACTGCATCCTCCCCTCAGTGCGGGTGGTGCGGTCCTGCATGTCTCCGCACTTAACCGCGGGTTTGTGCCACGAGGAGGCGGGGAGGTCAACCGAAATGGAAGCGTAGATTGAGATGGAGATGAGAGAGAGAGAGATGAAGAGGGCCAAGGCGGGGTTCACGACAGGCCCGGCGGACCCCCAGGATGTGGGAGAGGATGTGTAGATTATTCCCAGCAACAAATGCCATTAGCCCCTGGAAGGACTTCAGAGACTGGTGCTATTTAATCTAGAGATTGGGAGGTATGTGGGCCCCAGTGCTTGGGACCAAGCCAAGCGTAGTTTTTGTGCAGTGCCCCAGAAGAAACAGCAGGAGTTGAGGGGCTATAGGACAGGGAGCCGGGGCAAGGAGGCATGAAGCTGTTACAGTGTGATACAGAGAAGGGAGGGCAGAGGCACAACAGGGGAGGGTTCACAGTGGCATGGAGTTTTTATTCTGAGATGCAGAGAGGGAGGGCAGGAAACGGAAAGATTAAGGAGTCAAGTAAGGGCAGGTCTGCATTCACGGGCTATGCTGTGTACACTGTGCACCCACAGGGCTTTCTTATACACTCACACGCAGGGGCCTAGGCTTACGCAAATGCAGCATCCAGGGGGTGACGCCAGTCAACAGTTGATAGGATTTCGCATCATCACTAAGTTTATTTGATGTAACTATGAGGGCATCCATCTGTTATGTTTTCTCATAATCCCTATGTTCTACTTTGGCTGCAAGAGTTCTTCAGCAGTCCAAGTTATCAACAGATGCACATTAGCCTGCAACAGGCGTATACTGCATATGCCAGACAATATCTTCTCTTTCTTTTTGTTCGTACACTTTCATATTGTCTTTCTGTTCCTGTGACAAACCAGACTCAGAGAGTGGAATGTAGAAACACTGCTGTGTGTCCTCTGCCCATGCTGCTAGTAAAACCTTAAAGACATCAAGGAGCCGATAAGGGAGAGGAAGAAAAATACAGTGCGGATGAACACTGATAGAGGAGTGTGGATGAGGGATGAAGAGGTGTCTGAGAACGGAGGAAACAAAACACGGTATGAAAGAGTTGCTGTTCCTTTAATCCCTTAAAGGTGCGCTACACCGCGGCGAGCAGCTAACAGTGAGAACAGTGCAAACTACGGCAAAAAAGCTGACCAAGAAAATCGTGTTTTCCTGTTTGGGAACCGGAGGGTAGGTCGCTCTGGACGGCCTTATCAGCTGTATGAGTTCACAGCAGAGCGGCAGCTGTGAGCGAGCCAATGGGGCACGCTCACATGCGCTCACATGCACTAAAAGCATAACGCCGCTATATCTTTGATAATCGTTGTTTGCTTTACTTTTTTTATTTTTTTATTTGGACGTGTAATCTCCACATCACAACTCAACCACGTCATTTGGTTCCGACTGGGAGTGACAGGAAGGGCACAGCATTTCCTCTGGCTCTTTGAGGCCGAGGTCTGCGTGTCCCAAAGCGCTGGCTGGACTTGTAGGACAAATCAGAGATCACTGTGTTTGCAGCGTGCCCAAAATGAAGACATGGCTGACGTCCCCCGAGAGAGCGGTGCTTTCCCCACACTTTGTTGTGAAATGTGTTGAAACAGGCCCCTTAAGGAGTGTGGGTGATGTG
The DNA here is from genome assembly GCF_949748355.1 of Melanostigma gelatinosum. Taxonomy (NCBI): domain Eukaryota; kingdom Metazoa; phylum Chordata; class Actinopteri; order Perciformes; family Zoarcidae; genus Melanostigma; species Melanostigma gelatinosum. The sequence goes on from NC_136639.1 coordinate 20,023,502, forward strand.
GGATTTGTTTTTCTTCACCGTAGACATGCAGATTCCTGTGTTTGTATGAATGCATGTATTGTTCGAATGAGGGTGTAAGGATGTGTATTTAGAGCAATGGGTTGACGTCAGGGGAATGCTTAACAGATCATTGCTTTTTTTTCCTCCGGTGGGGAAAATTAAGTGAACATGTTTTTGACATTTGGGTTATCGTTATGTCATAGCTGTGATTGAACCAGTCGGATCAATGCCTAATCCTTTGTTGTTGTTTCTGTTGGGGATTTTTTTGAGGGCCGCCCCACACCACTTAATGGCGGGCTCCGATAAACCCAGACACATACATGCTTAAACATATCCATCTGTCAACACGTGTCATTGCACTTGTATTACCAGCTTCCTTTCATTATCTCTGTTTTTTTCCGAGCAGAATAACACGTTGCACAAACAGGCTTCTTGCAAACATGTTTATTGCCAAAAGAGTTTTTTATACTTCCTAAACGATACACATCATTTCCCCTGATGTTACATTTCTCATCTTCCTGTTTTTTTGGCGTGAAAAGGAAAAAAACCAACAACTCTCCCACCGGGGGTGGCTGCCCGAAGAAATGGGGAGAAAAAGGATCAAGTCGTGAAACTGCTTGTTCCTTTTGCAGTTCAGCCAAACTAGGCAGCCATATAACTGTCACAGGTGCTAGGTAAAAATGATGACTGGTGTATACTTCTTGACCTCTCGAAGTGGCACTGGAGGATTTTCAGCCTGACTTCAATTGACTGCATTGTTTTCTTTATGGGCTTGCAGGAAGTTGCATCGGCCATTGGTCCCTGTTGGGAGGAAGTCGGGAGCTAGTACCCTGCAGGGTAATCCCCCGTTGCCCTGGAGCTCTTTAGTGTACCACCTGAACTCTTTTTCATGTTTAATAGGACCAGACCAGTGTTTTTGCACGTTTTAACCCATTAACTAGAAATCACATATTCTTCACATTACCGCCGACCATTTCCCAACGCTTACCGCACGCTTTTTGAGACATTGGGTTTCATTGCTGTCAGTATGGAAGAAATTGTTGTTGCATTACATTATTCCAGCATGGTAATGCAGCTGCAAGAGAGCTATTATTTCAGACTTGCTTCCAAACAGCAACATTATTATTAATGCAAGCAACCTTCATGTATGCTAATTGGTAGTCCTATCGGCTCGTTTTTTCCAACAACAAAGGATATGAATTTAAAGACTCTCAACCAATGCGCTAATAACATACATTTGCAATGATACGCTTACAATAACGGATTTAGAAATTTGTAGTTTCTGCAAGTTGATTTTCATGCATACCGAAATGACTGGACACCGATGGTTCCTTGGAATTGAGGAAATCTAACTAGAAACCTGCATACTTTACAAAGTGGTCAGTGTTAATGGGATGAATCATGCAAAACCAGCAGCTTTTAAAAAGCTAATCAAGGAAAGATCATTAACTTTGAGGAAAGGCATTGCTGCTTGTTGCCATCTTAAGTCAATTTTATATAATAGAGCACAAAATACAAATTAAAAATATGTTAATTTGAACCTGCACCAGTTAACATGACTCTCACTCGTTCATCTTATTGGCTATGATTCCCCATCACTTACTGAATTGTGCCTCCTGCCTCCTTGTTGACTCTTTTGTCCCCTGTTTCTCTACTTCCCCTTACTCCTTACTTTCTTTCCCAGTCCTCCCACCGCTTGTCCTCCCCTCTTCCTTCTGATGTCCCAGTGGATTTCTTGCCTTCCTGCTCTCCCCTCCAGTTTAATCTATGAAGTAACCCTAGAAGTGTGCGACACAGACCTGCTCTTTCAGGAGGCAGTTGGGAGGTTCAGGGCGGGGAGGGCGGGATGTGGGGGGTCGCATTTTTTGGCTCGGGAGACAGCTGTTAATCAAATAGTCAAGGATGAGGTGTTTCTTTCTTCCCACCTTTGGTGGATCTCCCTCTTTTCTGTAGCAGCACAAAGGAGCCTGGCGAGTTGAAAAGGCAGCTCTGCATGCCTGCACCTGGACAGAACGGAGAGGGAGTGCCCTGTGAACACTTTTAAAGTGATTGCACGTAGTTGAGATTTTTAGGTGAGGTTTTCTTCTTTTCCTCTCGTGTGCCCCTTGTTGCTCTGCTCGCCTCCTGCTGAACTCACACGGGACAGCCCCAAACCCCACAAGCGTTCCATCTCTTCTAGCTTCCTCGTCTCTTTTCCTTCCTCTGTGCTCTTAATGAAGATAGCAGGGGCCGGTTTAGCAAGTGTTTTGTTGTTGAAGGAGTATTACTTTCTAGTTATCTTGGGCCTCCTCTTCTCTATCTCAGTGTAGGTTTACCTGCTCCTTTCATATTATGTGTGCAGCATTGTGGAAAACTATAACCACTGTCACATGTGATGTTTTTTCCCAGGTGCCATGCTTCCATTGTCATCAGTGGTTTGTGAATGATGGTGCGTTGCCTTGACCTGCCCTCAGACGTGAACCTGCTGGCAACAGCTGGCAAACAGTACTACATTTAACAGTAACACAGACACACTGCGCCATAACTCTGGATTAGAGGCTGTGGCAAGACGGGCCTGTCACTGCACACCCGTTCTCCTAACTAATGGATGAGTCCAGAGGACCCATTCCCTGGAGTGATGGATGGGTCCATTGTATGGCGTATAGGGGACACTGCTGCTGCTCTTGGTGTGCATCCTGGGGCTTGTGTGATAGTGGAACCTAGAGGCTGGGGGTTATTTCATTTGTCTGTGCGAAGCCAGACGGCTTAATGTCCGTGGGACCTCTGCGCTGAACCGGCCAAAATGAGACATTTGAAACAAAGTGCTGTGAAATGCTCGGTGGTAATGCCTCCGATGTCTGGGTTTGCTTTTAGCCTCGGGGAGAGAGCCGTGGTCCAAGCTGCTCAGCTTTTGAAATTGGCTGTTTTAAGCCACACTAGCGACTTGCCTCTATGGATGGCAGTGTCGGTCTGTCGGTCTGCCTGTCGGTTGGTCAATCCACCGATTTGAAATTTCATATATCATGAAATATCATATACGTGACAACTATGAAATAGATTGTGTTCAAATGTTGTACAGACATTAATGGACATTTAGAGAATGAATCCTAATAACTTTGCTGATCCCCTGACTTTTCTATAGCGCCACCAAAAGGTCAACATTTTTTTTTATAGCAGCCTCAAACCTCTGTATTAAAGAGGCTAATTTCCCTTTGATCTCGCCTTCATCCATCTTTCCTTTCTGTCAAACACTTCTTATATAGCCCCGCTGTACTGAGCGATCTCACATCTCCGTACTGTCTCATTCTCTCGACTTACATAAGAGAGAAATTGTCTATTTAGTACCCCCTCAAACTATAACCCTGTGAAATACATGTGTCCTGTCTTTTTCAATGAGACAGAAGTGGAAGCCAAACGATTGTTCCGAGTGCTGCATGATGAGTGATGGGGTTTGCATGAGAATAGCTGCGGTGATACAGGAATGTGAGTTATGCCACGTAAATGTCACGTCGACACCTGCCTGAGGCTGATTGACAGCGGCTTGTTGTGGCCAAATGAACTCATACCGCACTGCATTAGCACTCATTAAAGGCCCAAATGCACTCAAAGCGATAATTGACGCGTTCAATTGATGCTTCTATGGCGCACTGCAGGCATCAGATTTTAAATGCCAACACGACAGAACCAAAAAAGAATGCAATGTGGGCAATATATTTCTGTATTACAGATACCCCATGATCTTTTAACTTAATATAAATAATGAAGATCCTGGTTAAAAAAGTACAAAGTGGTATATGATACACGATCAGCTAGATCAGCGGTTCCCAAACTTTTTAGGCCGCGCACCCCTTTCTAGATCCCGACCGGGTTCGCGCACCCCCCCCCCCCCCCCCCCAATAAATAAAAAAGCAACAGAGCCTAAAAATAAAATCGGACCAATGAGAGAACAGTTTGCTCGCGCGTGGCGTTTGTTTTCAATATTTAGTCCGCTGTTAAATGTTGCAGTGTGAACACAAACCGAACAAAGGGGCAACTGCAACATTGTATCATATTAATCCCTGAATCAGAACAAAGCAAACGAACTGAAGGTGTGAAAACGCCCTGAAACACTGCAACAAAGTTTCAATAACTTTCAGTTACACAAGGCGTCACTTTTAAAGAGCAATAAGGATGCGAGCACACACGCACAGGCTCAGAGGCAGATTATCACATTTAATTTACAATTAATGACCGACTAATGAAGCCAGGATGTCTTCGGACAAAGCATCGATGCGGCGCGACACAGTGTTGTTGGACACCGGGATCATGTCCAACTTTTTTGCTTCTTTCTCCCCAATCATACATTCCACCATCTCTCTGGCAGCTGGCAAGCTCACGTCTTCGGCGATTGTGTGCGGTAGCCCCTTTCTCGCTATTCTGTAACCAGATATGAAGCCCGTAGTGCGTCATTTATAGACCCAACACATGAATGAGACTCCAGTTGTTTTTGGCTGTTTTGTAACTCCTCCAATTTCGATTTAAACAATGTAAGGGGCTTTTGACTTGCACTGGCATGCTTGGTGTTCAGGTGGCGACGTAAATAAGAGCTTCAGACTGTTAGCCAGAACCTCACAGCACACCACGCACTGTGGCTTTGGGCAATCTGCGTTGCCAATCCAAGTGAAGCCCAGACACAGATCATTCTCATCATATTTCCTCTTGTTTTTCCCAGTCTGATGCTCACTCTTGTTTCCTCTTTTTTCACCTTGACTCGATGGGCCGATGTGCTCCCGATTTGTCTGTGCTATCCCTTCCTCCTTTTCGGTCTCCTCCGTCTCATCTTCCTCTGACTCTGGCTCGATTTCTTCTCCCGGTCTCTCCCCAACGCACCTCTCCGTTCCCCTCGCCTCCGATTCCTGTTGGGGTCTTTAAACATTCTATATGCCCCTTTACATTAAAGACAGTACAGGGTCATGAAACAGGACTTTGATTGTGATACTTTGCGTCTTTGGTTCTATACATACGTAGATTTCTTCTGTCCATGTTCCCGCCCATTGCTTGTTCAGGTGTCCTCATGGAAGTGTTGATGTTTCCCGTGGTGCCACAGATGTCCCACCTGTTTCCCTGATTTCAGCCAGTTTAGCATATTTGCATGAATGTATGAATGAAGTTCGCTGTTAGCTGACGTTAGCTGCACAAGCTAGGCTGGCTAGTGTGTACGACTGGCGGCAGGCGCAAGACTGCCGCAAGGAGCTCAAGTGCATTTATTAAATTGTACGTTTTTAATTTTAAATCTTACAAAGGGAATTTTTATAATTCATGTTTTTATTTTGTGAAAATTACATTTTTTTAAATTATTTAATATTATTACACCATCAGACCGCCATTACACTTTTCCTCTCGCGCACCCCCTAGAGGCAGCTTGCGCACCCCCAGGGGTGCGTGCACCACACTTTGGGAATCCCTGAGCTAGATGGATGAGGTACCACTTTTGTGTTGTTGGGACAAAAAAAACACTCGTTGTTGTACAGTGGTGTTGCAGAGGAAAGCTTCTCCTTCCTCATTAACTGTCTTTGGCTCAGTACAGACACTGTCCTGCAGAGAGCACACAAACCCGACAACAACAAAGGTTCATTTTAGCCTGCCATCAAGTCACACACGGAATTTAAGTTAAGTAGGTCTAGCGACAGCTGATGTGACCTACCACCGGTGAGTGAAAGCGAAAGTATTAGTGCTATTATTATTATTTTTATAAAATATGGTCCTCTGGGGGGAAAATCCTAACTTTATTATTCCTTTTAGCTCCCTCCAAACAGATACTGCGGCTCCAGAAAAAACAGCTTTGGTTGATGGGTTTTTTATTTAACGCTCCCAAAATCAAAACAAGGTCAAGTTGAGGTGTCAAAGCAGTTTGAGACTCATCATAAGGCTTTTGGTGCAAGATCGGCCATTGAAAACTATTGGTGTACTTGAAAACATGTGCGTCATACACTTTCAGTGTGTTGGGGTCTTTAAACATTCTATATGCCCCTTTACATTAAAGACAGTACAGGGTCATGAAACAGGACTTTGATTGTGATACTTTGCGTCTTTGGTTCGATACATACGTAGATTTCTTCTGTCCATGTTCCCGCCCATTGCTTGTTCAGGTGTCCTCTTGGAAGTGTTGGTGTTTCCCGTGGTGCCACAGAGATTTCACGCCGCTTGGGTCTCCAATAAATCGGCAACTTGCCAGCATTGAACCACCGTGAGATTCACCGTGAGACAAATATGCATCCATACTGTTTTAAATCTATGCTCCAGCATCCTGCGCACAGACACACACACACACACACAAACTATCAAGAACATTCCTCTGGCATCAGTTTTTGGACTTGGCGCTAAACATGGAACATACTGCACCGTGGATTGTTTTACTGTTAAAAGTTCAGATAGATCAGACATCTGCTGTCACTTCCCAGCTGATACGGATTCAAAGTAGATTTGCTGAAAGCATGTGTGTGTGTGTGTGTGTTTGCATGCCTGTGCTGGTTTATGTGGGTGCTCTGTTATCACTGCACGCTGAACAGTTATTGCATCTTTATGTATGTCTGTGTAAGTGTGTGTGTGCCTGTACGCAGGCATTCTTCACCTCATCAGGCTGTGACTCACATGATCCCTTCAGTGTGATACAAACTTGACCTGCTTAGATGTATGCATGAATGGGCTTTTAAGATGAAGCACTTGACTACAACTAGAAAATACAATCTAACCTTGAAACCTGCCGTTTATTTGTTACGTGCCGGGACTACAAAGCTTCATTTCCTTGAGACTTGAGCAGCAGAGACGCCTCCTTGTTACTGATGACCTCGGATATCTTTTCTGCTATTTATTTTCAGGCTCTGATGCGATGCACTGTATGTGGGTGGGGCGGCCCTCTGGGGGCCCCAGCCTGGCCCCTGTTCATATGATCAGGCCCTACATGGAGTGGCATTTGGCCTGGCCCTGTGGGGCCCCGTCTGGGAGCAGACAGCTGATCTGCAGCCAGCCTGGAATGCCAGACATTTGAAGTCAGACTTGTGAAAAAAGAACGAAGGCTGGTAGGAGTTTGGTCAAATAGGCCCCTGTGTCTAAAATAGCCCACAGACTGTCCGAGAGGGAGGGAAAGGAGACAAAGCGTCTTCCCGTCAGCTGACATTAGGAAAGGCCGGCCGTCCAACCTTTACTTGAATACAAAAGTACAAGAATAGGCAAAGTTGTGTGTGTGCTTGTTATCTCTTGTGTGGCTTTTGTCCACCTCCTCACCTGTCTGTCATTAACAGTGTGCTGCATACCGCATGCTGCATGCTGTATGTAACTGCATACCTATGCAGAAACATGCAAACAAATGATGTGTGAAGCTTCACCAGCGATGCTGTTCCAGCATCTGTGTCCCCCTGGTTCAGCAGTTCAACGTGACGTGATTTCAGGATGAATCACAGGTGCACTCAGAGCAAGAAAGGCCAATCAGACACAATCTCTCTCTCTCTCGCTCTCTCTCTCTCTCTCTTTCTCTCTCGCGCTCTCTCTGATGTGTCCCTGATAATCTTTTCATTCACTTTCAAAATTCTTCTTTCTCTCTGCTCTCATATTTTTCACTATGTATTTCTATGTTGTCAAATTGTATCTCCTTGTTTACTTGTTTCTTGCTCTCTCTCTCTCTCTCTGTCTCTCCCATTTACACATACAGTGCACACTCAGCTCCCCTCATCCTTTTCCTCGTCCCTCTGTCTCGTGGGGCTGTTTTACTGGTGTCTATGAGCTTAGCTAGGCTCGGGATGTCAATTATAGGACTATGATAGGGCCTCTGCTGCATTATGCATGGAAGTGTCCCGCTGGGGAAAAAATGGCCTACAGCCAGGAACGATGGATGGAGGGATGAATAATGGATGGAGAGATGGAGGAGCGAAACACTATTGCAATCTGTGTCGCACCAAATAGACTTGCCCTGACTCACACCTCTGAAATTCAAGGCCAAGTCACCCCGGGTGACTCTGAGTCGTGAGGTTGTCGTGTGAGAAAGCACAGCAGGGCTCTGATAAGTATATCATTTTGTGCATTAAAGACCCGATGGTGTCCCACCATCAGAAAGGTCACCCGAGGTCCATGTCTGTGATACCAAATGCAGACAGCCTCTCATCGTGATCACTTTAGTTTATCGCCCTCTGGATATGAATTCATAGCACTGTTTATAAGCCTTTACATATATAAATGTAATGTAGAGTGTTCTCATGCATGACAAACCCCACGAAGGAAGTCAAGAAGAAGAAATATAACTGACAGCAGAGATTCAAATTTATTTGGCATCCAATTAAATCTCAGAGATTGTATTTCCATCTCATGAATGCATTGTTTATGAGAATATGACTAAGTAAGGGGGAGTAGAGTGTAAATCTTTATTACACTCTACGGGCAAACAGAGATTACAAACATCAAAAACAGACTGGACCAACTAATAGGAGTTAATTTACAGGCTCTGAAGGGGTCAGTGGGCAGATTTCAATCAAACATCCCATCATTAAACACCACGTAATGTGCAATCATTGGGGAATTGTTAGTAGCATTGATTGGAGTCCAAACCAAATGTCTTTTTATTTGAATCACCTCTGAGTGTTGTTGATCCTCCATTTGTATAAAATGCAACATATCTCTGAATAGACTTCATGTGGATTCTCTTCATCAGATTCCCCGTCTGTAAAAAGTCAGTAACACAAGTAAAAGGAGGAATATTGAAGGCGAAGGGCAGCACTGGGCTTCCAGTAGAGTCTAGTTATTGCATAATTTGTTAAATGCATCGAAACAACACCGCAAAATCTGTGTTTTAATTTCACAGGAATTGTCCTTAGGCAATCAATATTGACTTAAATTAATATCAACATCAACAGCTAAAAAAAGAAATCTGAAAATGTTCCCATTTGTAAGTGTTTTGGCAACAAGTGTGTGTGATGCAAAGACATGGAGGGGTGGAAGTTGTAATGTAACACCGTTTCTGGGAGTTGCAGTACTACCACTTAAAGCTTGATTGATTGTAATTGTTGGTTTGATTCGCAGCTTTAGTAAATCATTTGTTTTTTGAGTCACATTTGCATTTGCAAAACGGAGAATTTGGAAGCACATTGTGCAATGAAGACAGAATTTGCTTACAAATGAATGTCTTAATACCTTATTTTAAATAAAGCACGGAAACTGTTGAATGTTAATCAGGGATGCACTTTCATGCCCTCAGCAGATTCAGACCTACAGAGGAGATGAAAGGTGTATCCATGTGTGCAGGTGCCACACATGCATCTATGTGTGTGTGTGTGTGTGTGTGTGTGAGAGACGTTTTTTCATGCATGTCTCCCTGACAGGTCCCTGATGTCAACGAATGTCATTCAGTGTATCAGTGAATGTGAAAGATGCTGTTGTTTATTCACCCCCACCATGGTGGGATGACACTATTTATTACTGTAGTGATGGATTCTGCATCCCTCACAGGAGCATGTGCAAGCGCCGTCTCTGAAAGGCTGTCTTTGTGTTTCACACTCACACACACACAGACGCACACGCATATAACGCACTGCTGGAACTGACAACAAAGGCGTGCTTATCCAATTGTGGGGAAATAAGATTAGGCAACAAAGAAACTCATAAGGCTAATGTTAGCATGCCCTGCTCCAGTGAGAGCTTTTGTTTGTGTAATCAGGGAAAAACACAGGATTAGGTTTGAGATGCTGTCTCGGAAATGATGCCCCTAAGACCCTTTTGTATGATGTCGACATGTTCCGGAGTAACAAAAGCCAATAGCCGGCCTTCTATCTGATAAAACAATCCTCGGGGGAAATACAGAGCATTTGTGTTGCTCAGATATCCAATTTTGTTTTCCTCCAAAATAGACTGTCTGGCAGACCCGGACTAATGGCTTAACTCCATGTTTTCATTCATAATTGACTTGTCACCATAATTAGGCTATGGCAAGAAAAGAAAAAGAACGTCTCTGTCAACTGCTGGTTTAAGATGCTAATCTCTCCTTAATGAGAGCAGCTCATTTTAGTAGACTTGTCAATCCAACAGGTGACGGGATTGTCGCAACTGTGTCTCTGCAGAGGTACAACCACTCTTTATGCCTTTTTAGATGCAATCACTGCGTTGTGTGGTTTTATCACTACATGATGTTCACGTGTAGTTAACATATATTAACGATGCTCAAGAAAGCGGACTAGAAGTGAAACAGAGAGGATATCTTTCTTCTGTAACGTAGAGGCATCTTTAACATATTTGACACCGTAGTAGGGTGGTATGACCCTTTGAAAAATACGTGCAGTTTGCCAATAAATTCTCTTCCCATCGTCAGGTCAATAGTGGCTGGGACACTTAAGATCGAGACAGTGTGAGGGGAGCTCTCGACAATCCGGTGTTGTTTTATGGGCCAGGAGAGAGATAGAGACCATTCATTAGCACCTCTGTGACCCCCCCTCACCCATTCTTCTTTTGAAGAACGGCCTGCCTCTCACGCACACTCGGCTCTAAGCCCCTCAGAGCGCACAGAGCCTGTTACATAAGAAGAGAGCTCCAGAACAATCTTCAGCTATGACCCTGACTTTGACAGAGTACTCCTCCTATTGGTCCTGTTCTGCCCGTTCTTATGGTTAAAAATCACATGTCCTGTATTCCTGTGTCTCTGTGAAGCTGGGAGTCTACATTATGAGGGTTCTATACAGATGCTGTATAACATCACAAATTAAATGGATGTGGTTCAAACTACAACACCATTTAAAATGGCAAATGTAACTTTGGTATCCTTTGAGCCATGCAGTGCACATGGTTGTTGGTGACTTCTTAGTCTATTCAGTGCATTTTTTTTGGATATAGTTCTTGTGAACAAAAGCTGATAGAATCCCAAATATGTAATTCTTTGAAGTTTTAGAATGGTCCATTTGAAGAAAAACATCCGACATGTTGCAGACATTCTTCAAAACCTTTTACTCCACGATAATTCCACCAGCAAACTGTACCCTGGATACTCATCTGAATGTGGTATGTGCCGGTGCCAATTCTATTTCAGCAGCTCGGTGTTCTCTGCTGGCAACAGTCGTGAAAGAAACTTTCCAAACCCGAGTCATACCTCAAAGTTACTTCTCTGATTGAGGTGAAAAGTTGAAGGTAAAACCAAATTCTTAACTCAACTCTAAAATGGACATGAAGGGAAACCATTTTCTACATGGAATTGAATTTACCATCTCGCATCTGCAACCATTACATTGGAATTTAGCTGCTTGTTATTTCCTCTTCAATTTTTGTTGGATCAGAGCTTCAATAAACTGCTGTTATTTGCTGAAAACACACAAATACACAGGCAATGTTAATGTTATTAATTTGGTGTATTTTAGTACGCGAATGTTGCAGATCTGTTGTGCACAGAGGCAAACACCAGTTGCTATATATCTTAAAAGTGGATGGCTTTGGTTCACAATTTTCTTTTAATATAAAAAAAAAAAAATGATAACACTTGTAAATCCTCTTTAAACCTAAAATGTATTACTGCCTTGAAGTCATGATTAGAAACAAAGAGGAGGTGTGGTAACTATAAAAGGACCCGGTCTTGATTCATCTGTAACATTTGGCCAAAACCTCCCAGAATTGCTGGTTTTCTTCACTTACTTTTTACCCATTGTTGGTTCACAATTTCAGTCAAGGGAGCATGATGTTCTTGCTTGAAGTTTGTACAGGGCAGGTAGATTTGGCAAGAACATCTGATGAGTAAGCTGCCCTTTGCTAATAATAATAATAATGTAGAAGATGGTGAAAGGGATTGGCAGTGAGTGACTCCCATACTCATTAGTACGCACACATGTTGATTCATCTTACTGTACATGGCGTGTTCAGGCCACATTTTCTGTAATTATAGGTGTGGAACATTGCTTCAGTAACTCTTTGACCTTTTTTTGGAGGGTGGTCCAGTTTCTTTGCTCACAGTTACCTCTTGTTGTGCCCTCTGTATTTTCTCTCACTTCCTGAACCTCTTTCATTCTAAACCCCTTTTTATTCTGCCATCTTCTTACCCTTGTTCCCCTTTACTCCTCACTCCTTTCTCACTCTTTTCCTTCCGTTTATAATTAATTTCTGGCTTTATCTCCCTCGTTCATTCTGTCCTTTGTCTTCCCCAGCCCCCATATCATTTTCCTGTCCCAGAGTGTGCTGTGTGCTGGGAGTCTCGGCCCTGGAGAGAACGGCCTGTCTCTGTGCGGGTCCAGGATCTGCCATGAGATCGCCCACTCCTGGTTCGGCCTGGTTATCGGAGCCAGAGACTGGACTGAAGAATGGATCAGCGAGGGCTTTGCCACCTACCTAGAGGACGTTATCTGGGCCCAAGCACAACAAGTACAGTAAAATCAATGCCTGAAGATTGCAGTTTACTGCAGCTATTCTATCAAAGTAACTTAATGGTGGCCTTTTTAAGCCTGTCACCCCAGGTGATAATCACTCGATGAAAAACAACCCTAGGGATCATTAAGGGTGTAGTCACACAAAGCCTGTTTGGACCAGTTGTGTTGAAACCACGTAACCACGTAACCACAATGAAAACAATTAGCAATACACGCTGCTGGTGCTCCATAATGAAGAGGACAAAAAAACAAGAAGAGAACAGTTTGTTCGCGCATGGCAGTTATTTACAACTTTTGGACGCCTCTTGGATGTTGCAGTGTTAACAGAAACAAACCGAGGAGCAAATTTGATCAAATAAGTCCCTGAATTGGAACAAAGGAAATGAACTGCAGGCCTGAAAAAACACCAAAATGTGTGATGTTTATGTAGTTCCTCTCTACTGTATGATCCAGCACCTTCATACCACTGGGAAAATGTAACAAGTCAGGGGAACACAGGTTGACATTCCAGCCATCCATTTCCACAACTTATGTGCCAGGATTCTCAAATGTCACCGTTGTGGTTGGTCAGGTAGAGTTGCCATTGCATTACTGTCGTAAAACCACACATCAAGAACACAAGGAGACAATTCATCAAAACACCAATCCAATGCCAATCCCCAATGGAAAAATAGCACAAACAAGAAACGTAAAGGTCAGAGTTGTTGGCCCAAAAAAACGAAAGAATTTCCTGGGCCAACCATGAAAAACATATCCCGTCAAACCCAAATCCCCTGACCTACAAAAACCCAAGAGGAGCTGAACCACACCAGGGTTGTGAAAAAGTACCACTGTCACCCAGTCCTTAAAAAAGTGGGCCATTTCAAAGAAGTTGATCCCCTTTTAATAATGGTGATTAAGGATACCTGCAGAAAAAGGAGGGAAACAACAGGACAAAGGCTGAGGGAGAAGCATCGGTATGAATCATTTGCTTCATCGCAGAGCTGACGAGCTAATACAGATCTAATCCTCCTACTTGCTTTCCCACACTGTCTAGAGTTACACAAATGTTTTTCTTGTGTCTGTGCTGTTCAACCATGTCACCTTTTTGATGTGTGCTTGGCTGAAGTAGAAGTTATTGCTGCCAAACTCAATAAGACACAGTGTCAGAGGTAGCAGCAGGACTGCTTGTATCTCGATATCAGTGTGCATTTGACTCTTGATTTAATCAGACTCCTTCTGTTTTTGCTGATGAAATTCACCATATTTTATTTTCCCTCCCCTGAATTCTTTGCTCCACCTTAACCCTTTCCCCTCACGTCTTTACAGCTCTCCGTTTGTCTCCCTTCAGCTCTCCTTACAAGAGACAGCAGAACAGTCTGACCTGAAGGCACTGCTGAGGTGGAGACGACTCTCTGATGAGTTGCAGAACTCAGAGGAGGCTCTTCAAATCCTCAGGTGAGTGTGTGTGTTTTTTTTGGTCAAGTACCTCTGTTTTAATTGTCATACTGTTGTTTGTCGCTGTAGAGGAACAGAACCTTCAATACGTATGCTTAAAGCAGAGCACAGTACTATACACTGACAAGGAATAAACCCCAACTGCTGATCGTCTTCCCCACTGTTAGTTTTATTCCTAAATTTCAGGAGAGGTTTGGCAAACCATCCTAGGTTCAACACGTGCAGAGGAGGCAACACCTTCCCACAGCAGTCAGTGCAACTACTTAGTTATGTTACTCTGGTACCAGTGCTTGAGATTCTCCTTTTCACACAGTAGGAGATGTTTTGTGAGTGTCTGCACGTGCAGACGCACACGTGAGCGTGAGGTATATGCGTTCCATGGGTACAGGTGTGGCAAGTCTATCCAGGTGTATTGTCATGTCTTGGAAAAGCTTTGCACACAAGCATGGCAAGTACACACAAACACACACAGACTCCTCATCTGATCCTGACAATGTGGGGCCCGCACCCTGTTTGTTTCATCCAGGGTGGAAGCACAGTGTCATCAGGGGATTATCGGTGTAAACCCCAACTGGGAGTTAACTGTTTGAGGTTGGAAATTGACTTGTCAGCATTGTGCCTGTCATTTTGTAGCTCTTCCCTTGAACAAAAAAAAAGCCTTCACTGGAGATTCACAGTTGTAAGAGACCGTGCAAAGCGTGACAGCAAATCAATGTGTTATTGATTTCGTGGCACTTCTGCTTGGCTCTAACTTCTAACTATGTCACTTCACTAATAATGTGTTGACTTCACACAATGGAAACACTGGGCATTAATAGTGTTTAGAGTTCAAATCAATCAGGCTGTGAAAAGCTTCAGTATTCATTTTACTTTAAAGCATCGTCCTTGTGCGGTTCAAGGATTTAAGTGTTTTTTGGAAACATGTTACTTTTTTCATACTCGTACGCTGATAACCTCCAGTGTGTGTTTGTTGCATGATGAAGTTTCACATTTGTGGCATGCACAGTAGAATGAGGTATTGTGACACGGAGTACACCTTTAAATAAGAAGCAGCGTGTGAGGGAAAGGGTTAAACATGCACTTGAGATCTGCGTCTGTCTCGCAGTCAGTCTATGAGGGTGTTCCCCTATGAGGCAGACACACACACACACACACATGGGGGTGATTAGGAGGATCAGGTTTAGGTTTCTCTGCACCTGACGGAGTCAAGTCAACAACACAAAAAGTAACATCTGAAAAATGCAAACAAAAGATGCATTCACATATATGCACATACACGCATGCCCATACGCATGAATGCGTACATTTTTACTGATTATGTTACTTGAAAAAACATTAGTATCAAAAAAAGCATGTCATCGCTGAAGCCACCCACGGAAAAGCCATTTGTCAATCCACACATCTCTTGTTGAGGGATGTTGAGGCAGAAAGGAGCGCTGCTCACACATTATCCTAATGACTGTGAGTCGGGTGCAGCTTTCACTCTGCAAATGCAATGATCTTCATCTCATGGGTTTGCAATTTCCGAATAATTTCCAAAAAGTTTCGTGGAAAGAACTATGTCATTTGCTACTAATTATATGGAAAATGGAGTCAGTGTTCAATTATATCCAATTAATTGCTGTGTAACCATGAGTCTTCCAGAGCACATCCCGTCAGCTGAAAATGTGAAATGTGCCTACAGGCAAGCATATAATTCAACAAATATGAAGTATAGAGTTGCCAATAATGAATGAGTAATGACTGAATATTTACTTGGATTCAAACGGAGCAGCTCCTTCAGCGAGAGAAATGTCAGAGAGGTACTGGTGAAGGGAAAGGGAACGTAAAGGGATGTACAGAGAGATACGCTCAACATCACCGGTATACGCACACACAACAGCACACACACATGAAGGCTGAATGGCAGATTGTGCTTTTCCAAGTTCAGTGGGTCACAATGGACACCCCCTGATCCAGCAGGGGCCCCAGTGGCCAGTGTTTATCTGTCCAGTTCAGATGAGTTCTATTTAGGGCAGCCTGGGCCAGACGCCATTCTCCCTGCTGATTCACTGGGCTGCTGGGAGCACTGCTCTACCTTATCCGGTTTCCACAGTCAGCCCAGTGTAATTTGTCAGGATATGGCTTACAGAGCCATAAACCCGTGTGTGTGTGTGTGTGTGTGCGCGCGCGCACGTGCGTGCGTGTACGTTTTACATTAAGTTCTGTCAGTAATAGCTCCTGATTTCCTCTCTCTCTCTCTCTCTCTCTCTCTCTCTCTCTCTCTCTCTCTCTCTCTCTCTCTCTCTCTCTCTTTCAATCTCTGACGCACCTAGGTGTATGCATGTCTCTCCCCCCCCCTCCCCCCCCAAAGACAAACACCCTCCCTCTCACACACATGACCTACGAGTCAGATAAGAGCGCCGTTTATTCTGCAATACATTGAGCTATTGTGTGATTCTCCAAGGCAGTGAGCAGCGATTCCTCTTAAAGCTGTCGTAAATCATGTCTGACAAAGAGAGACGGCAAAAGACGGCCAGAGATTTACACATCCATACATCCCTGGTCTGGACAGCGGGAAGGGTGGAGTTCCTTTGTCTAACACGGCAGTGATGGATCAACATTTTTCCCGGCAGTATCTCTGACCCAGGAAACCGACACGTTTTCTCTTCTGGAAATACATGTTCTGTCGTTGTTTTTCGTCTTTAGCCCCAGTCCCTCTTTCTCTCTGTGCTTCTCTGTCTGACACACATTTAAACACACTCACACAATTTCCCAGGGATACAGCATGTCCTGCTTTCAAAAAAATAAAAAATAATTGAATCTTATCAGCAGCAACAGACAGACATGGGCACTACGGGCAGGAGACTGGACAGGGAGCAAGTTTAAAAAAAACTCCATGATACAAAAAAAGGGGGGGAGATATTGTAGCCATGATACACAAAGAATAAGTAAAAGAGCCTTTTTACAACAACTAAAACAGATTATTTTACAACACAGGTTGTGCCTGTGTTTTACAAACATATCTGACTGTTAATATGTTCACTGTCTGGCTCATAATATCGGCAGGCAGCTTTTAATGTACGGACACTGAGCATCATTACAAAGATGCTTCCGAAATCGATTTTCCCAAATCATATTCAGAGGTGTTGGGATTTATTTTCGCACACAAGAGAGTCCAGTTGAATTCAGAAATTTCAGGAAGTTGATGGTGTCCTCTCTCAGTCCACAGAGCGAACCAAAGGTTCCCGTCTTTCTGCTGTCCTCGCTTTCTCCCACACCTCCTCCTCCTCCTCCTCTTGTCTTCAACCCTAATCTTTATTTTAATGAATCAGATGCATGAATCCGATTTTGAATGTGTGTTTTTGGTCGCCTTGTTTACATGTGTGTGTGTGTGTGTGTGTGTGTCTAGCCCTGTGGAAAAGTGCTAGCCAGTGATGAAGGGTGTATTGATTTGTGGGCCAGGCGCCTGGCGTATCGACTTGGCGGGGGGGGGGGTGATCCTTCAAGGCCTTCCTATTGGCACACTGAGTTAATCTGCTCAGCCTGATCAATACCACCTAACTGAAACTATCATTGCACAGCATCCCACGTCAGCGCTGTGTTTGTTTGGCTTTTATTGGTTTTATGTGTGTTGATGCAGGTTGAAGGGATGATTTGTGTCTGTGTGACAGGGAAAGAGTAACCTCGAGCATGCCTCTTTAGTGCCTGTGGACAGGGGTGCTTTTTTGGTGGAAGTGTTATATGTTCGCTCAGTGAGTCATGGGCAGTAAAGTCAGAGCGCAGCACTGTGAGGTCATATAAACAGCATAGCACGCTATTATAAATCTGCTGCTTGATTTCCAGCCCCGGCTCGGCCAAAGTATGGCAACTTGGCAATGTCTGTGCCCGTCTGTGCCCATTTCCTGTAACCCGTCTTATCTTTCTGTGTATTTTTGTTTATCTGCTCCGTTTGTCCTCCTGCAGACCCAACATGGAGAACACTGGTCGGGCCAGTGAGTCTGGCTCCTCCACGGTTAAACATGCCCTCAACCCTGACAAAAACTTCATGCAAGTCCACTACCTTAAGGTGGGATACATGTGGGGAAGGTGGGTGGGGGGGAATATGGACGGAGTAGAAAAGGAAAGAAGGGAAAGAAGGAAACAACCCTGTGTCCTTGTTGGATGTGCTTGGAAAAGCACTTGTAATGACCATAGATGTTGCTGCAATGCTTCTCTGTTTTGTCCTTGGTGGATCATGTTTTGTTGCCTTTATTTGTCTTGCTCTTTGTCCAGGGTTACTTCCTGCTCAGGTTCTTGGCCAGTCAAGTGGGAGAGAAACAATTCATCGACTTCTTCCGAGTGTTTGTGAAGAAATACCACGGGCAACTCATTTTGTCTCAGGTGAGCCTTGTACTACGGGGATCTTTAATTGAGAATTTCGCTGTTGCCTCGCAGCTACTTGAGAGGCTGTTAATAAAAACCGAGCTCAGGTTTGAACTGTTTAAATATGACCCGTCTCTGAGGCACAATGTTATTTCCATAAATTAATTGGGAGGCTGATGTAAGCTTGATTGCCACTCTGTTACAATAGTTGAAAATGCTCCAGCAGCATTTAAAATTGATGGCTGCACCTCAGCCACATTATGTTTATTCTGCTGGGGCCATGAAGCTGAGTGATCACACCTGGAAGTCGGTGTGTGTGTGTGATATGTGATGTGTTCCACCTGGCTCCTGTCTCTTCAGTGGCAGGCTGAGTCTTCCCACTAAATAATGGATGTAACATAAACACTGTTTAACCTTGCACTCCTGACTTAAGATCAGGTATGCCTTTCTCTTTCTCTTTCTTCTTCCTCTCACATGCACCTCCCTAAAAGCCTTCATTTCTGTCTGTCTTTTTCTTTTTCGTTCTTTCTGATAGGATTTCCTGCGAATGCTGCTGATTACATTCCCCGACATTGAGAGGTATGTAAGTGGCTATGAATAATGCTTACAGTGTAATTGATGAATAATGAAAAATGTCTAGACGCATTAAAATCACTTTGGATTGTGCTCAAGCATCGGTCGCCCGGTGTCCAGTTCCAGACACGTTAAAGATACGGTAGTCGTCAATTTCCCGTTTGAATTTAGTATGACAATTTGTTTTATCTCATCAGATGTGACTTGTTTGTAGATTTACTGTCAAATATATCAGCATGTGTTGACTTGGCCTCTCCTCTCGGTCCTGCTGTGGAAACATGACCAGCGACGGCTCCCAAAAGCAATCCTGTGAGAGAAGTCTCATCCACTCTCATATTAATTGAAGTGTAAAAGGATAACTGCTCCTCCTGCTCTCCTCCTCTCTAATTTTCTCCCTCTCTGCGCTTGCTTAATCATTCACTTCTCTATTTCTCCTGATTGCTTCATTAACCTCTTCTTCCGCCTGTCTCTCTGTCTCTCTGTCTCTCTGTCCCTCTCTTCTCCCCGTCTGTCTTTCACTTTGTTTTTCCCGACCTTTAACTCTTTGTTTCTCACCCTTCTTTTCCTCAGCGCCCTTTTGTCTGCCCTGAATGTTGTCTTTCTGCCTTTTCTGTCATGTGGAGTGTTCTGCTGGACTTGCACAGATTGATTGAATTAAACAGGGGGAGTTGGGGAACAGTCAATATTTGGACCGATGCCTTTCAGTAAACAACCCTCCAGAAGCTTCAGGGTAAGAATAGACAGTCACTGTTGAGGGCCATGGCCGCTCTTTGTGCCGGGTCATGTATCCTGCTCATTCCCCAGACTAAATGGGGAACATAATATTTATAAGACGAAACATAAAAACTATAAACCCCTAAAAATCAATGCATTCATTGATTTGTGCTCATAAGAACTGTTTTCCAGCATCACCGTCACTCTTTCTCATCTATCACCATTACAATGAAATAAAGATGCAAAGATCAACGTGAAAGAACTGGTAGATACACGTCTTGTCTGCTCTCGTGAGACATAAAGCTTATTATAAGAGTATTTGACAGGCCATGTGGTGTATTAACTGTATTACCCTTTTGTTTGCTGTAACTATGCTCTCATTCTTCTCATTTCTGTATATACTGTATATACTGGTATATTTAATACTCTTCTTTACTGTCTTATTTTATTACTGTTTTACTGTTTACTGTTTAGTTTATTATATTACTTGATTTTATTACTTGTGAGCAATGCTGCTGTAATCCTGTAATTTCCCCACTGAGGGACAAATAAAGGATTATCTTATCTTATCTTATAATGCCATGTAATCCCACCTTATGGTGCCTCACTGTTGATGTGGCAGATGTTTAGTCTTCACATGCTCTCTACAGTTCAACACCAAATGCCAAGAGCTGAAATGACCTCGTGGTGAAGTCACTGAAGACATTTTTAGTGACCACTTTCTGGGCAAACTAGTGCTTTAAGGGGGGGGGGGGGATTGGCTCTTCTAGTACACGGTGGAGTATGAACGTCAAGTCTTTTTCAACACACTTGTCACTGTGTGACGGGCCTGACGGGCTACACATCAAAGTTGAGGTGGTCTCAGCTTTTTTCAAGTGCTCCAATGAAGGGGTGAGGCCTCCACCAATCATATGTCTTTGTTCACCCTGTGAAGTAAAAGGCAACAGACAGAAAAGTGATGACCATCACACTGTCATTAAAAACTGTAAAATAAAGCATTTATGTTGCTCCAAAATTGTATCTTAATTTCTGAAATAATTACAAAGTATTTTAGAGTGATGCTGTGTACTATAGTTACTCCTCGCCTTGTTGAGTACTTTGTACACTTTTCATACACACTGCGGAGTGCTTGTGGAATGTTTGTGTGCAAATTTGTCTTTGCAAGCCAGTTCTGTCACTATTTGTATTGTGTGTATGGAATGTGGTTTTCATGTGCACGGCGTTCACGTGAGCCTCTCCTGAGGCTCACTCACATCCAAATGTACACATGCAAGCTGACTGTAAATGCATACTTACAAACCCATTGCATTGTCTGTACACGCCTGTTTGCATAGGACAGTGGGTGTGCCCCTCTTTTGTTTAAGGTGTTGGCCTGAAACTCAAGTCCGTCATGTGCCCAACAATATTTTCCCAGAGCCATTTATTCATAGGTTGTCTTGGGCAACAACAGTCATTGCTGTAATAATAGGAATAATACCAACACTTGTGCCATTGTGTTCCAGAAAAGGCCTCACCCTCAGTGCTGTTCACGCCGACTGGCTTGATCGACCGGGAATTCCGAAGGTATGAAAATTCTCGCTTTCAATCCGTCTTTCGTTATTTATTAGAATATAGAATTTCATAATGTTCTACAATATATCTTTAGAAAATCTAAATACCAACAAGCCAAATTATGAAGTTAATTAAACATTTAACTCTTAAATCAATTTAGATTGAAATTAAACTTTCCACTTATAATAATAAACAATAAAATGAACAATAAAATGAATTATTACAACGTATGCATAACAATAGTGCAGTAATTCAGTACGATTGACTATTGTCCACTGTGTTCAGATGCATCATCTGTTTATCTATAAAACAAGTATTTGCTTGATTTACGTTCTTCCTCCTTATTGTTTCTTTATCATATGAGATGATGGAAACAAATGATCGCACAGCTGTTGTTTTGTAGTGTTGATGCTGGCAGTCAACGTATACCTTTTATTTAACACGTGTGATCCTTTCATGCCTGGCACATGCCGGCACAGGGTGATATTTTTTATAGTACTCGGTGGTTTCTGGTTATGGAAGAGATTGGTTCTTCTAGTTTGGGTTTGAACAGCTTTGTTTAAACTTGACTTACTTACTTGAAGATATCCAGACCACTCCCATATACTGTAGCCGCCATAGTTTTACCTCTTTGTCAATCCTTAAGGTGCATTGGGACTTCACTTCTGTGACAGCATTCAACTGCCTGACTGGGTCGGTATGAAAGCCACATGCCAAGAACTATACATACGGACTTTATCTGCAATGTGGTTTTGAGATCATTTGATCAGCTACACTTCAATGTAGGTGAATATGTTGTGTTGCAGTTCAAACCCAGCAGGTTTAACATGTAGTTCCACATACAGGAAGTTTTGTGTGCTCCAAGCATTTGCTGTTGGACGACAGGAGCGTCCGAACATTTGTCTCGCTGTTTACCAGCTGTAAATAGCTGTGTAATGACGCTCTCATAATGGCAATTATGTCTCATATTAGAAGTGAGATAGCTTTCAGTACACACATACTACGGCTTAAATGACGTGTGACTACTCACCAGCAGGCGTTTTGAAACTGCGAGACGACGACGACGATGATGATGATGATGATGATGGCATATTTGTTGTTCAACTTGAGGAAAGTTTTTCAAATCGGCTTCGCTAAAGATATCGTGATGACATCTTGATGATGAACTGTAAGGCACCGCTGGCTGTTAAGTTCTTGACAGAGCTGCAGTTTTATTGTGTCGTCGTGTTGTCGGATCGTTATCGTCCCCGTTGTTACCAGACTGCGATGCATCTCGACAAGGTGAGCGGTGCTGCTTCGCCCCGCTAATTGAGAGAAAGACCTACGGTCATAGACATACACACACACACACACACACACACACACACACACACACACACACACACACACACACACACACACACACACACACTCCCATCATCAATCCACTTTAGCAGCTTCTTCAATTCTCCCATCTCCTTGGCAACTGGTCTTAATTACCACTGTGTGACTGCATTTTTGTGCGTCTGCACTCCTGTTGCTGTCTGGGAATCTTCACCTTCTAGATTGATTGTGATGATGTAACTGGGGGAGGGGGGGGGGGCTCTGAGGGTGGGACGAACCGCGTGTGAGGGACTGCTGTTTTCTCACACCTGATTGGGTGACGGCGTGAGTGTTCTCGCAGAAGCTCTTTTCCTGCGTTTGATGTGCGAGTCACCAGCTAATACGATCAGTCGGATCGATAGAAACATTTTACAGATGCAAGTGCTCGTGCATTATGTACACTACACACATTTTTAAAGTCTCTCTCTGCCTCCAATCCATCGCTGGACAATGTGCTTGAATTGGAGAAAGGCAGGAAATGGTTTGGCCTCATAATAAACAATGACATTCACAGTAAGAGATGTGGAATGGGATGGCCGGTGCCGACCTATTTTGGACCTCAAGAGTTTAGATGAGTCAGCACTCCCTTTGGGATGATGGATCTAGGCTGAGAGACTTTGTTTAAATAAAGGCTCCCCTTGATTCACCAGAGCCTTCAGCCCGATACCTTCTCCTAACTCTTAGAACTTACACCAACATTTAATGTCTTTAACTGCCTGGCTTATCAATAAAATCCCTTTTTTGCGACTATTAACAGAGACTGATATAACATAGTTGTTTAAATGGCTGGTATTTAAACACTTTAAACACATTTACTCTTCCTCCAGGCTTACCTCAAGGTGGTAAACACGTTTGAATATGATGAGTTTGGCTTTTTAGATAAAGAAAATAGCTTTTTTTATGAAAAAAAAAAAAAATCTGTCAATACTCAACAAAGTGATGTATTGAAAAGGGTTTCTTGAATAAATATACCAAAACTTGTGTATTTATTGTCTTTCATTGTTTTTTTATACAAAACTATATATATTACATCTATTGTATTTATATTTTTAAGAATAGCCATAAATAATTCAACTAAAAAGACTAAACAATCTGTGTATCGGCCTCAGGAAGATATAGGGCACGCTTCACATGCATGTTTATGAGCGAGGGGCATAACTTCTGAACACGCAATCTCACACACAGACGGGGCGCGGGACGTAGAGAGTTGTAGGTCGACAAAAGCCTCTCTATTCAGGGAATGGTCGTGGGGATCGAGGCAGCAAAAGAGCCATGTGTGGTATCCGGTTACACAATGCCAATTTACTGCTTCAATACTCGCTACATTTGATACAGCCCACTCGAACCCTCCCTTCTCTCTATACCTCCCCCCCTCCCATCTCCTTGGCTTCTACACACACCTTCATGCTATTTCTGCCAGAGTACTTGTATAATACTCAGAGAGGAGTACTCAGGCACGCAGTTATAGTATTGAAGATTGTGTGTGGCTATGGTAACGCTAACAGCATCGCATTGAATCACTGCATGGGTGTGCGTGGGAACGTGTGTGGAGTGTGTATCCTCGATTGTATAATTACTCCTTGCTTCCATGCAATCCCTGTCTGTCTTCTGTCTGTCTCCCGACTGTGTCCTTATTTCCCCCCAACAAACACACACCCTCGTACACACAACCCCCACCGTCATCTCTCCGATATGTGATTCGCATCACTCGAGCAGGAGCTCTGCTGAAAGCCTTAATAAGGTTAGAGAGTAAGTGCTCTGTGTTTGTGCCTGCTCGCTGCGCTCTGTGCGTAGGTGTGTGTTTGCATGCATGACTCTTCTTGTGTGTGTGTGTGTGTGTGTGAGATGGTGGAAGAGTGGATGTGTAGAGGACTTGACCGTCTGTCCTTAAGTTGCTTGTTATTGAGGGATTTTGTTTCTTCTTCTTCCTCCTCTCCTCTTATTTCTCTTCTCCTCCACTCTTCCTCCTTTCTGTCATCCTCCGGAGTCAATTTGCGAGTTTCCGTCAGAGGAACAAGTGATCGCGCTCCCACCTCCTCCTTCTCCTCTCACCCTCCCCTTCCTGCTTTGCTCTCTTTCTCTCTCTCTCTCTCTCTCTCTCTCTCTCTCTCTCTCTCTCTCTCTCGCTCTCTCTCGCTCTCTCTCTCTCTCTCTCGCTCTCTCTCTCTCTCTGCCTCTGCAAAGCATTCCACTCTGTCCCGATCACTTGCTCACTGCTTTCCCTTCTTCTGTGTCGTTCAGTGGCTGTATGAAAGGAGCGCCGTGTGGTCACAGGCGAGGCTGGTGGAAGAAGTCAAAGCAGAGGTAAGCACTCTTTCTCTTTCTCTCTTTCCCCCTCTTCTCTCTTTTCCCGTCTCTTTTTCCCGTCTTCAGGGAGTGGCAGACAGACTGGGGGGCAGCTCTCAGAATTGAAATGTTGCCCCCTCAGCCTGCTTGATATGACTGTCATCTGAATCTCTCTTTTCCTTCACGCAGTTATTTTGCCACTATTTCTCGGCGCTGCTCTCTTTCACAATGTTTGACACCATCTCTTATCTCTACCTCTCTTTTGCTCCTTTGCTCCCTGTATCAGTCTCTCCCTCTGTCTGCCTCTGAGTGAAGTGCGGCACACAGCGCTGTACATCTGTTGCGTGTCATTCTGTGCAGCCGATCACATTTCCCATAAAGCTCCCATGTTGTTCCTAATTGCTTTGCCTGTACTTTCCAATTCTTCTATTTTAATTTTAAATATAATTGAATCCGACCTGAAGAGAATATCTGTCAAATATTGAATAAAGCCTGAGTGATTTTGCATCTTAGAAATTACTCGTCCGCTTCACGGGCTGTTAAAGTGTTTGGAAACAAACTGCGTGACAGTGTATTTATTCTGAGGTATAAACTGAAGCGGAGGAGAGGAGATAGAGTTTGGCCTTGATCGTGATTGGCTGTTTAATGGAGATCTATGGTGTAGGGAGTTGCTCCGCTCCAGGCTCCATCTCAGCAACATACTTTCACTATTACTCTTTTTGTCTCAGCCGGCCGTTTGCGTTGGTTATATATGGAGCACAAGTGAGCGCTGAAAGGTTTGGAATTAGTGTGCGTGTGTGTGTGTGTGTGTGTGTGTGTGTGTGTGTGTGTGTGTGTGTGTGTGTGTGTGTGTGTGTGTGTGTGTGTGTGTGTGTGTGTGTGTGTGTGTGTGTGTGTGTGCGCGTGCGTGTGCGTGTGTGTGTGTGAGAGAGAGACAAGGAGCTAGAGACTGTTGTGCATTTGTGTCTCTGCTTTACACTCTGTCAAAGCTCGCCTGCCAGTGGCTCACTGAGAGTATGTACATGTATATTCCTATGCGCCTGAAGTCTGTTTATATTTACTCTCTGCTGTCGGACGTGACCACTCACTCTTTCTCTTACACCTTTTGCTTTCTCCTCTTTCTTTCTGCTGCCCCCCCCCATTCCCCCCTCCTTCACACTGTCTAATCCCGCTCACTCAAAACCTGACACTTTGTTGTCTCTCTCTACCTCTACCCTCTCTTCTTTTTCCCGCCATCACCACCTTACCCCCACCCACCCACCCACCTACCCCCATCCTCCCTCCTGCAGGTTGTAAAATGGATTCTCCTCAGTCAGAGTCATCAGGGGACGGGCAGAAAGCGGAAGAGAACAGAGCCCAAGGTGAACTACAAAGAGGTAGGAAGCACTCTCCAGTATTAAGACCTCTATCTACCTTCCCGCTGCTCTACTTTAACTCTTGGGAGTCTCCCTTTCTCTTTTGGAAACCTCTGTCTTGCTATCTATTTGGGGTTTTCCTCCTCTGATTTAGCTGCCACTCATGAGCTGCAAAACATTTTTGTTTGTCTGACGACACAGTTATCCCCCAATTATTTTTCTGTGTTGTGTCTGCGAGGACAGAGTACCCTGTACTTGTTTAAGTCTGTGTTTACCGTACGTTCTGTCGCACACATACTTAAACCTTTTAAGAGCTTGTGTACATCACATACCCTCCAATGTTCCTGTGTGGTCATGGCCAATGTGTGTGTGGGACGGCGTCTGTGTTTGCGTGGAGGGGGCGGGGACCATTTAGCCTCGACGTTCTGGGTTTGGATTTGGCCTTGAACCCTTGTTGCATCCCTCCTCCTCCACCTCTTTCTCTTCCTGTCATTTCAAACTGTTTCCTGCCAAATAAAATATCCCAAAAAGATGGTTTTGCCTGTGTGTGTAGTGCTAATTAGTTCTCTCAAGGGATGGCTAATCCCCTCCACCCACTAATTGACACACACACTTGCACACACGCCTGCATCATTGATGAACGCACACTGATCTATAAGCCACCGAGGGGCCAGAAGTCATTAGCTAGCAGCAGAGCAGCTTATATATAGCACTCTCAATATGCTCAGATACTGCATGCTGTTGGAAACATTTGCAACGCCTCCAATCTTTTAGTAGATTACATTTTACGGCATGAATAAGTAAGGTAAGTGTCCCTGGGTACATTCGAATCATAGAAATCACTGCCTGGAAGATATATCCACTGACTTTGAGGGCTTTAAATTTCCACTCGACACTCAGTTCGTACCACAGCTTTCAACAGATGTCATCTGAGCTTTATTCATCAGCAAAGGTGTACAGGCTCCACCTGAAGTCCAGAGAGTATTTCATAAAACCGTGGAACATGATTTGTCTGGATTAGATTACGGTACCTCCAATTACTGTGCTGTAATTTGGAGCGCAAAGTGAATGAAATGCCTGTAGAGTCCACAGCCAGTGCAGCCCCCCCCCCCCCCCCTCCCTTCAACCACCTGATACCTACCGTCTGGCATATTTACCACGTACACACTCATACACACAAATACACTTACTTCTAAGGGGCAGCACAGGGGCCTCTTCCTGTGGGGGGGGGGGGGGGGGGGGGGGGGAGCAGAGAGTGCTGAAATCAGCCTCATGAAAGAATAGCCAATTACTGTCCGCTTGGTCATACACAATAGTGAGAAAGAGGAGGGAGGGACGAATGGATGGAGGGATGAAGCGGAGGGGGGGGGGGGGGGTCTGGGAGGTCAGTGTTTGAAGTTACACCATAAAAGCCATCCTGAAAGGAAACACAAAGTGACCCCCCCCCCCCTTCCATCCACCCCTCTCCTCTGCTCCTCCACGTCTCCCTCCCTCCCTTCCCTTTGTTTCTGTGTAGAGAGAGTGCCCCATGGATGGACCAGGTGTATTTTTTATTACTCCTTCATGTACTTCAAACGACCAACCAGCCCCAATTTCTACTCAACCCCTCTTTTCATCTACCTCTCCTCCCTCTCTCTGCCCTGGGTCTACCAGCCTGTTGCAAGGCTATAAATCACGCAGCAGACCCGATTGGCAAAGGAGGAGAGACAAATGGGGGGTAAAACTCAAGAGACAGGAAGATGGGGAAGATAAAGTTTGAAAGAATCAGAGATGAAGGTACAAGTGGAGCGTAGAGCAACGAGAGTGGAATATGAAAAACAACACTCGACGCCACCGCTGGGCATTATGCAACATCCTGGTTATCTTTTAGATCCATTCAAATTGGAATGGAAACATGGATTCAAGCCACAAAATTAGGCAGTTGGGTTGAAAAATACAAATTGAAAGGTAATATTAGAGGATTCGAGAATAAATAGGTGATGGAATGATTGTATTGAAGGAGAAAGAGAGGATGAAGAAAAGTAGAGCAAAGCCGAGTGCAGAGGATTGATGTGTTAGAAGTTGATGATTATGAATTCCATGAATTAGGGTAATGAATCCGTTGCGGGAATTTGAGGAATTGAACAGCAGAGTGGATATTTGAGACGCACGCGAGAGATGAAATATTACTGGACTAGTCAGATGATGAAAGCGTGGTTAGGAAGAGAGATGGCGAGGGAGGGAGTAGAGGAGGTAGGACTTTTAGTGGGCAGGAATTAGGCTGAGCCGGAGTTGCATTAAGCGCTAATGACATCATGGATGATTAGGGAAAACACACACACACACACACACACACACACACACACACACACACACACACACACACACACACACACACACACACACACACACACAGACAGACTCACAAACCTATAGATACACCCAGAGGAAAGAGCCAGACTCCTCCCACAGAGCCGCCCGAGATCTGGTCAGTTTAATAGAGCCAAAGTTTATGACCAACTTCCCGCCATCTTTGTTTCTGTGGTACGTTACTGATTCACATGCACCTTAGTGCGCACGTCTGACTCTTTTTAAATTTTTTTGTGTACACGTGTAACTTGCGTGTGTGCACGTGACGAGCGTGCGTGTGTCCAGTGTGTGTGGAGAGGTCTGTAGAGGGATATTAGTCACGCCCGCATGGTAATGGGCCTCATTTTGCTCTCATTTTCATCTGCGGTCGCCGTAATGAGAGGGTCCGTCTGCCCCTGCTGATCAGGACAGGAAACCCTGTAGGGTAAAAGACCTGTGAATAGCAGACCGTGGTCAATTTTTTTGGCTCTTTGAAGATGCTTTTTGTAAGTTATAATTATCTGGGTTTTATATTAATCAACTGGACTCCACGGTAAATTGCCTCAAAAGATGATCAATAGCTATCAAAACATACCTAAACGTTTCCTAAAACCTCAGCCGTATAGTATTTTCAACACATGCAGCAATTCTGTAATGACTCTATTTTAACCCCTGATACAACATCAGGGGTTCATACTCCAAGCAGAGCATGAAAATGGATCATTCATATAATATCATTACATATGAATAATATGATCCATTTATAGAAGAGTATTCATGGCAGTAATGACGCAGTTATAAAACATATTATAGAGGTGTTATTATGGGCATGTACAACTGGTCCTATAATAAGAAGACGGGGGATTTTTGAACTCGTGGACAGTTCTTAATATCACTAAAGTTGATGGCCTTCATACTTAAGCTTAGTGTAGTTCTTTGACTACAATATATTTGATGCAGTAGGACACATCTCAGCGCCTTTAGTGCAGATGCGATAAGGTTCTGTATATAGAAAGTGTTTACACAGCCCTTCCCCTGGATAAACAAATCCGGGAAATGGTGTAATCCTGAATTCTTGTCATTCCTGCTGAAATCGTTCTGCGCCACGCTATTTTTAACTTTCCTCCCTGAATCTAAGGCTGCACCATTCTTATGTCCACCAAACTTATTTTGGTTCATATGAGATGATAATTATGAATCTCCAAAAGTATGATACGCACCATATTATTTCTTCTGGTGTCTTGATCGTTTAAACCACATCTAATCATTTCGATTATTGCAGTATTCATTTTACAGGCTACAATAACATGTAATCTCTGTACATGCTCCGAACTTAAAGTATGTGAGAGCAGGGGCATCTCTCTGTGTGCCACGGTAACTTCACAGACGCAGCAGAATAGGTGGATGATGAGTCAGCCTCCATCTCAGTGACACTCTGTCGCCTCATTTGCACCCACATGGCAGTCTGCACCTTCCTGGTCGATGCCGCGGGTTACTGTGAGAACATGTACCACCACGTTTATGTTTGTGGCTGACGAGATGTCAACAACAACAGGTTTAGAGGAACAGCCTGTCTTCAAACTGCTCCTCAAACATTGTTATACTGCACGTGTCATGTCACGCTGAAGGGCGATTTTAAGCATTTCACGAAGACACTTTGAGATCGAGCCGTTACATTTTTAAATGCTTAACAGATCGACCTGCAGCACCTATTGTTTCCGAGGTCGAGAGTGAAGGCATACATCTTAATCGGACACACCAAACATCGGATTGGAACACTTTCTGGCCTTTTAAGAAGTGGTACAATCAACTATTAACAACTCAGTCTGATGATGTTGTGCTGAGGTGTGAGGTTGATGGCCGGACAGGGGGCGTACTAGTGGTAACTGAGACCCTGTGGGAGGGTAAACGGCAAAGAGGGCATGATCAAAAAGCCTCTTCAGTCGGGTGGCGTACAGTACATCACCATAACAGGCTTAAGTAGAGGATGGAGAAAAAGACAACAGAGCAATGAGGAGATTTTTTCAGTCTCTGCCGATTTGTGAGAAGAACCGATTTAAATTGAATCCTCATCCATGATTTGACAGCAAAGACTTAAATGTGCCGCGTGTGCGGAAGTGTAATAAATTAGTGGTTATAATAAGAACGTTTGAGTAAAAAATTACCCAACAGTCCGTCTGTTTTTCTCTTGCAATCTATCTCTTCCTCTCTTCTTGTTTGACCCGTACCCATGAAATAAAGCATATCCGTATTGTAATGGTGTTTCTATGGCATCTGTTTCGTTGTTTCCTCCAATAAGACGTCGTCAAAGAACACTCTGCCGTATTTGGCAATGTTAACTCCACCCCTGAGCAGCAACACATCACACATCTGCACATCACACACCTGGTTTTACCTCATCTGGGTTTTCATATCTCCAGTGCACCCCTGTCTCCCTGTTTATGCCGCCTTCTCCCCTTCCCTTTCTCTTCCCGTACACTTTTCCTTACTTGCTCCGGCTCCCTCTTTCCCTTTCTCTCCCTCTCTGTCTGTGATTTATTGGCAATGAATCAGGGATGAGGGAGTATGCCGGAGGAGAGATGGGAACATTCAGGGAAATGGCTGTTTCCGGCCAGACTTCATCACATCAGGATGGGAAATGGTCGGAAGAGAAGTGTGTGTGTGTGCGCGCGTGTGTGTGTGTTTCTCCATTATCAGACCAACTGGGGATCAGCTAAGGGCTGCTCAGACACTGAGTCCACCACTGTGAGCCACAACCCCTTAATTGTCTTTTAAATGGAGGAAAAAGTCACTCTCTCCACACATATTGCAAGACACACAGAGCTCAAGCAAAAGAGTCCGCCCAACGGCTTTATTGGAATATTTAAATTGCACGATGACTTGCTGTCACAGGGAGTTTATTATGCGGCTATGGTTCACTTTTATGGGTCCGATTCGTGTGCTGTACTCCTTACCTCGTCGAGTCTTGTCGTGATCGAGGGTTTGTGTACACCCTTCACACCGGGAGCTGTGCTGTCTGAAGCGTCGAGCTGATTCTGATTTCCGGGGCAGATTGGTTTCAGGTGACGGGTCAAGCAAAGAGCGACGCATCAGTTCTCTGGGCTCATTTCAACCCGTGTCGTGAGATCCGTGTGGGCTGCTTTGGTGGCGTTCGTTCCGATGATAGAGACTTCATGTGGTGAAGCTAAGGGCTGAGGTGTTGTTGCTCACAAGTAATGGGTTGCCAGACGAACAGGTGGATTTGTGCAGCAACGCCAGCCATGCACATATTAATATATAAAAGATGGACATGGTGCAGAGAGGAATGAGCAATCTTCATCTATTATCATGAGCTTTTTCCATCGTTACTCAAAGGAAAAGATTATGGACACAAGAGGAAGCTATTGTAGCTTATTAGCTTTGTTGCACCATCAGCTTTTATTCAACCTCTTCTATTGGAGTATAAACTGCTCACTGAAAAAGGAATGGTTTGCAGACAATCAACTTTCTTGTAGGCGTGACTCTGGACCGAAACAAAGGCACACACACACGTACTGTACTGTTGCTCCACAAGAATGTATTACGGCCTTCCTTTGAGTGCACTAGGCGAAGGTTCCCTCGGGGCTGAACTCGTGAGCTCGGTGAGAGATAGTGAGAGAGAATCTGAGTAGAAAGAGATGAGAGAGTCCAGAACATCTAAAGAGACAAAAGAGCTGGAGTAAAAACAACCGATCAATAAAAGTATCTTCCCGGCTTTGTCATTGTCTGCAGTAACTGCTGTGAAAAGTGCTGACCGGAAGAAACGGATTGTGTGGGAATCAAGCGGTCAGTGTGGCAAACAACTGCTGTTTGATTCGCCATTCGCTTACACTGACCGTGCATCAATACGCTGTTGATCCAGCATTACCTGTCAATGAAACCTTTTTCAGCCCACTTGTGTTTGAATAAAAGTCTGTACGGTATTTGTTTTGTGACAAAGCTGCTGCAGTAAGCTCTAAATCTGAACACTACTTCTACAGAACATGCTTTATGGCACCGGTAACTGGCAACGCTCCCACTATATACGACCCCAGAGTTTAACTTGTAAAACTCATGCCGTATGGCAGCATATTACTGTATCAACTGACCGGAAGTAAAACACAATGTCTGTAAAAGTGTACATGACAGACAGAAGTGTGTTCTTGTCTGACTGAGTTGTCGTGGTGCTGTCTGGTCCATTTGAATGCCATCACAAAATGTAAGAAAATTTACAACATCGGGGCTGTTTTATGCTCCATTTCATCCTCAAGTTCCTGACATCTGCGCTGATGGAGAGTGAAAACTGTTTTCCCTTTTGATGGGTACTAAAAATCGAAGAGAAATGAATCAGCGGGGCAAGTGTTAGAGACGGGAGGATTACTGAGTAGAGATGGGAGGAGAGGAGAGAGAGGAGATGGCTCCATTTGTGTTGTGTTAATGACGGAGAGCAAGACGGAATGAGAGTGAGAGGGAGAGAGTGCCGGCGTGTATTTGTCTCATTTATCACTCAGCGGCAGTTCTGTTTTTCGGGGTCGTTTTAAGCTCGCAGCCTGTCTCATCTCGTCCGGGGACTCCCTGCAGTCTGCGTGCTTTGCGTGCGTGAGTCTGCGTATATATGTGTTTGTGAATGGGGGGCATATGGTTGAGGGAGGGGGGGTGAGTGAGTGCAAAGAGATCAACAGTCAAGATTGACGATGCTGACAAGCTATTTCATGGCAGGCGTAGCTGCTCAGAAATACCACTTTGGGCTTCATGACTCTCTGCGGAACGCACCCATGCATGCACACACAGACACACACAAACACACACACGCACACAAACAACCGTGGAGGGGTACAGAGCAAGAGTAGCTTCAGCAGGCTTTTCACTGAAGTGGTCAAGAAGAACATTGACAAAGACACACACACGCACATATACACGTCCACGTATTCTGAATCCCAGAAGCATTTGAGTGTCATTAAAGTGCAGCTGTGTTTGTCTTTCCAGCACACATGGAGAGAGAGAGAGAGAGAGAAAACACACAGCCTGCTGAATATGGCTGCTGCCACAAAACAAGCACAGCACTTTGTCACACACAAAAACACATTGTTCACTTTGGAGCCAATTCAGGCGCAAAATTTCGACGTTGAGTATCATGCAACGCTATAAAAACGCACTGTAGCGTGGAGCTCGCGTTGTTAAACCCAGCGATGCTTTGGCCAGATATTTCCTGGAGAGTCGTGTTCAATATTGGGCTGGGCTGTAAAATGGAGCTGGCTTTTTCTAGTGGTGGGAAATGAATCAGTGCTTTTCACATAAAACCCGATTGGGGCGTCACCTCGTAGCTTTCATAGGTACAGTACGTAATGTGGTGATTGTGTGTGTGTGTGTGCGTGCACGTATGAATGCGTTGTGCTGAGTGCTAAAACATCTGTCTTTCTTGGTAATGACTTGGGAGCCGACAGCGCCCTCAGACAGCCCTGACGCAATT
This sequence comes from Melanostigma gelatinosum, assembly GCF_949748355.1. Classification (NCBI taxonomy): domain Eukaryota; kingdom Metazoa; phylum Chordata; class Actinopteri; order Perciformes; family Zoarcidae; genus Melanostigma; species Melanostigma gelatinosum. Next base: position 20,057,260 of record NC_136639.1, read on the forward strand.
AGCTCATAGACGCTGAAGATTATAGAATTCCCTGCACACGAGTAAGTGTCTAAGAGATCTAACGGTGTGTTTAGGGGCAGCGTGTCGTCACAGTGGCGGTCTGGCCGATGATGCTCTTTGCTTATTTGTTTAGGTCGCAGTCGAATTTATGCTATATGATTTATAAACATGTTTGTCCCAAAAGCAGCATTGTTAATACCCATCACAACTTCCTAAATCCCAAAGGTAATATCTCCAAAACGGCTCATTTTATCTGACCAACAGCTAAAAATCCAAACTTACTCAAATTACTGTCAAATAGAATATATACAGACAGAATTGAGAAGCTAGAACAAGTGAATGTTTGGCATGTTTGTCGGATAATCAGTTCAAATCAAATCAGTAATCTAGTTTAGCTTCAGTTGAGAATTGTTCTTTCTACCAAACATTCCAGAGGCATTCTGATTTCTTGTATTCGTCCTGCTGTGAGGAACAAAGTGCTGTAAAATATTGGCAAATTGACTTTAAAACCAGTCATAGTGATGATGATGTATTATCGCAAACAACGAAGCTGTGTATACTGTCATTCACGCTGCCAGGGGATGACAACATAGAACTACCGTCTTAATCTTTCCAAAAGTCTAGAGTCTACCATTCAGACAGACACACATATAGAAGCTGTTCAGTTGTTGCCAACAGCCATCCTGCAGGCAACAGCTTCAGCTCCCCAGTCTGGGATATCATGTGCTGCTCAGCTGGATGTGGTCTTATCATCGGAAAGATACAGAAGGATTGTCTTCCTGGGGTTCAAATGCAAAGTGAACAACAAGTTTTGAATTTCTTTCCATCTGTTTACCCCGTTGCTGTGAGATGGTCTGTGAGATGGTCTTTCTTACTCCATCTCCCGAATGTTTCTGTGGTGTCTTCTGTCGGTCTGTAATATCGACCTCTCTTTTCTTCCTGTGTGTGTGTGTGTGTGTGTCTCTTTGTGGTGGTGCATGATTCCACAGCTGTGTGTGCATGTCTGTCTGTGCAGCAGATATCTGTGCTCAATCCATCCCACATACCTCTGTCAGCTCGAACTGCTTAAACCCAGCCAGCCTGGAGTTCACACAGGAGACAACACACATACTGTACATACATGCACACGCACAGACACACATACAAAGACCAACAAACAAAGACATCTGTCTGCGTTTGAAACACGTTAACATGGCCCACACAAATGCAGAAAGACACACTCAGCGTCTCTTCCTGAACATGACCTTTCTCTTTGATGGCTCTGGCTATGTTGGCCTGTCCCGGCTGTCTCCTCTCCCCTCCTCGTCTCCATGCTGCCGCTCTCCTTCATGTTGGACTCCGCCTGCCAGAGTCGTCCCATCTTTCCTCCGCCCACTCTGGCTCTTTACCTCTCTTTCTCAGCGTATCTTTCAACAGCAGTAAGATGCTATCTCTCCACACTGGAGGTCATCACTGGTGCGTGTTTGGGTTTTACCCCCATTATTGTTGTCACGCAGCTAAACCCGGCTTGAGCAGATGAATCTCAGCTGCCTGTGTGTGTACATGGATGTGTCTCCTGACATTTAGGAACCTAACCACTGGAACAGGCATGGTCAAATTGCCAGCATGCTTTGACCCTTTTTTGACATTTCTGTTTGTCTTTGTGCCCTATTAACCCAAGTCATTATTATAACCAAGAGCAGCACACCCCACTGATAATATTTATCCACAACCCCTGACAGGAAACCGCACTGTGGATGGTAGCCGCTGTTTTTAGTTTTTTTTGTTTCCCCCCCCCCCCCCCCCCCCCAGCCTCCTCTCACCCTTTCAGGATCAGACCAGAACAAATGACATGAGGAAATTAAACCTGGGTGCTATTTTCAGAGTCACATTTCATACTTCCGTACCTTAAGTGTTCATTGAGTAGCAGCAGTCTGTGATATAACTGACGATATTGTGTTAGTGTGTTGAGCATGAGGTTTTAACTGAAGGTGATGATTATGGATTGAGACGTCAGAATTTGGTTCTTGGCAGGAATAAAATCAACCGAAGCAGAATACAGAATATAGACCAAACAAGCAATAAAAGCAACAACAGGAACTGATCAAAATCTTTCTTTAAATTGAAGTGAGTTTGAGCGCTAATCATGAACAATCAGTCACATGACTACATCCTGTATGTCTCTGTCCTCCACCATCCCCTTTCTCCTCACCTCTCTCTTTGTCTAAGCTGACGTCCAGCTGTTTGGATGTGTCACCGTAGTACAAATGCTGCAGATTTCTCTCTCTCGAACAAACAGAGTCCTTTTGTTCCAGATCTCTTTCAAAGGCCTCTCTCTTTCAAAGGCATACGGGGCAGTGCAGGGGGAAAACAATCCCTTGATGTGACTCCTACCGGTTGGTTAGGGCACCTGCACGGCGGGTAGTTGGATCAAATGGGGGCTTGTTATACCCTTCCGGTGAAGGTGGCGAGTGACAATGAGGATGAGGCCCATGCCTGTCTCTGCCTCCCCAGAGCAACAGCAGCACAAGAAGTGACACGGAAATGCGCTTTCCGAAATCGAAATTGAGGAGTTGTTTGTGTCTCCGTCGGGAACGGAACAACGGGGTTGTGGGAGGAGGCGAAATGGTAAAGCGGGAGGCGAGGGAGGCATTCACTGGAGACAGTTTGATTCGTGGCTTGCGTCACAGCACAAAGTGCCAGAGATTAATTAAACTTCCCCTGTTTCGGAGGTGTGTGAATGTGTGAATGAGGATGAGTCAGAGCAGCGATGAGTAGGAGAGAAAACATGTTAATTGCCTTCACGACCAATGCCAAATTGCAGGGACATATAATTTTACACAACAAACGCCCCACCTGCACAAAGCAAGAACAAAGTGTTGAGACAGTAAAGGAAAGCGGTCTCATGGGCCCAACAATTTCGTGCCGCGTGGCCGATGAAGCTGCGCGTTGTACTTGAACATGCGTTGAGTGCAAGAGTGTTTCTTTGTGCTTTTCTGTATGTTTGCCCGGTTGATTCCCCCTCAGAGCAAGTAGTCGATCCCCTCCGCCGGACCCACTGTGTGTGCTTTTTCAGTTTAACCCCTCACTGGCAACCCCGCCGTGACCCCACGCTGCTTTTTGTGTTGGCCTGAGACTGTGAATTTGAAGGCCAGGACGCAAGAAGTGGGGGTGGAAGGAGCAGCTACTACCCGGGCTACCCGTCCTAACAACCGGCAGCTGATCAAACACATACGTTCATACCAACATGTATGGCCTTAGACTGGGGTAAACATTGGGGAATTGGAAAGAAGTACGCACAAGGCCTTCATGTAGAGCACATCCAGCTGTCCTGTGCGTGCATGCTCACAAATGTATCTAGTACGCGGCATAAATGAGGCACATTGTAGACTTGTTTTCCAAATGGGCTCTGTTGATTGGCAACACATACGTGCTGTGAATATTTGTTCCTGCATTATTCTCATGCCGGTGAACATCCCTGACACTTTGCCGGTTGCCAGCGCATGTGCTCGTGTGAGAAGATCCATCGATGAGACAATTGATCCAGACAGTCATCGCGATCGCGAGGTCAAAACTTCGAAAGCTTTGTCCCCGTTTCTCTTTTCGCCATTTTTCTCTTGTCCCACCGCGTCCGACTCTCTCGAAAGCCCTCTATATGTTCTGCTTCCTGATTAGGTTTCACGACTGACCGCAGCCAGATCCACCCATGCAAACGCATCCTCGTCTCGCTCTCCGTAGATGTTCTGGTCGTTGATTAAAGCAGTTTTCCAAAATTGAAAAACAAAGAACGAATGCCATTAATGAGTAGATTGCAGATATAGACCGTCGCAGCTCGTCGTCGCCGAGGTCATCAGTCTGTGACCGGCCCTATCTGTGAGATCGTCACCGTGCCGCAGCAGCAGGTGTGACATCATTTGAGGAGATGGTAGCACAGGAGACAGCTCCATTTCACAAGTTGAAATGGTACCATGTGACTCACAGATGACCTTTCAGCATCTCCTGTGTGTGTGTGTGTGTGTGTGTGTGTGTGTGTGTGTGTGTGTGCGTGCGTGCGTACTCTCCCATCCATTCCCCGAAATTGGTTTACAAAACCTATGATGTCAGCAGGCCGTTTTATAATGTCTTTTTAGACCTTGTGAAACCATAAGATTGCAATATCACATCCCCACATTGTATGAATGCATTTTTCTTCAGCCACTTATCATGTTTATAGGTTTTATATTTATCGGGTCCTCTCGTTACTGCTGTGCCTCACACTGAACTCCACACATACACACTGCTGCTGTATGAGAGGGGCTTCCTGCTAACACCTGACTATGTATGTGATCCTTCATGAAAGTCATCTGTTTCTTACTGAGAATGGCAGTAAGACTCAATGTATTTGTTACATTTGCCCCTCATTCAGTGGTTAGAAACGGTCAATATTTCACTGTTATATACACAATATATCAAAATGGCAGAGATGGTGTGTAGAGATTTCAGAGAACGAGAAGACCACTTGCCAAAATGTATTATTCCAGAGCCGCTGAACAGTTTCTTTCCATCATTTGGTTTTATTCTGTATCATCTGCCATGTTTTTGCACATTTTACTTCTATGCAGCTGTAAAGAGCAGTAAAAACCTAATTAAAAGTCTTAAGTATTTGTGATGCTATTTATGCTGCCATGGCTGTTGAGAGAATCTTAACAGCTGCCTTGCGTACTGTTTCTCCTCAAGACCCGAGCCCGCCGCTGCAGTTTGAGCAGATGAATGCTCGGGCCCTGAAATCAAGTGTAAAATAAAGTCGGACGGCGAGAGATAAAGGAAGCGAGGGAGGAGCGGCTTATAATTGGAGGAGCCAGGCACGCAGTTTGGTCCGGTGAACAGAAGAGTGGAAAGGAGTTGGTATGGCGACGGGGAGCAGACAGTCATGGAGACAGAGGCAGAGGGAGAGAGAAAGGGAGGGATTTTGAGAGGAAGAATGAGTGAAACCTTAGTCCCTGAGGCGTGGGCTGAGGCCTTTAGCTGCTGGTGCCAGAATGTGTTTTTACGAGCCTGCGGTCAGACAGAAATAAAAGGCAACCGAGCGGCTGAATGGCATCACACATACACACGCATGCACACACGCGATTCATTGGCCTTCCACAGTTTAGTTTTTATAATGTCACAGTTCTCCAATGTCTCCACTCCCCATAATGCAGTGTGACGGAACAAGCAGCACACTCTCTCAGTAGTACAGATGTAGGGAGCGAGAGGAGGAGGAGGAGGAGGAGGAGGAGGAGGAGGAGGAGGAGGAGGAGGAGGAGGAGGAGGAGGAGGAGGAGGAGGAGGAGGAGGAGGAGGAGGAGGAGGAGGAGGAGGAGGAGGAGGAGGAGGAGGAGGAGGAGGAGGAGGAGGAGGAGGAGGAGGAGGAGGAGGAGGAGGAGGAGGAGGAGGAGGAGGAGGAGGAGGAGGAGGAGGAGGAGGAGGAGTATGGGAGGAAAAGAGCACCTCTGTATTCCTTTCAACGGTGCCAAAAGCATAGAAAGAGGTTCTCTTATGTCCTTTGGAGTCATTGTGTAGATCTCATGGTCAGCTAGTCCAATTGTTGACTTGTTTTACACAATCCCTTTGGGGGGGGGGGTTCTCTCTCTCTCTGTTATTTGTCTTTTCCACATGTTTTGTCATTTCCCTTAATTATTTCTTATTACCAGTAACTTTCAATGAGTTTAGCTTTCCCGGTTATCATTACAAATAACCCAAAGGACTGTGGGGGTTCATGCCATCATGCTTGAGAGAGTCTATTGAGAAAAGGCCGAGAATAGGAGTAAGTAAGTTCAGTGCGAGTAGAAGCAGGAGAGTGATGATTCAGTGAGCAGGGGTCATCTCGGGTTCCTCTTGTGCAGATGCGACGGTAAGTGGCGAGTGACCTCGCTGTAACAGGAGACTTAAAGGGATGTGGACCATGAGGCTCTTTAGCACGGAGGATGCGTGTGATGTGATGTGAGTGACAGATGGAGAAAATGGAAATACTTTGGATCGATGCATGAAGGCTCCTGGAAAAGCACACGGACTAAAGTTCTTAATTAAATTCACAGCATTTGCTGTTTCAAGTTGTGAAAGCAGACATAGACTACGTACAGAACGCAGAGTGGTACTCTGTGCCGTTGCCATGGAAATGCTGAACAAGTGATGGATTATTGTAAAGGGACAGAAAAAGATCGACAGTTTTTATCATTTATTATTTGGACAACCGTTTTCCATCTTTTACACTGTCTCGGAAAAGGAAGTGCAGAGGAGCCTGAGCCTCACAGATGTATCAGGAACACTTGATATGCAACTCTCTCCTGTTGAAGAGCCGATCAGTGTTCAGGGTAGAAATATCACAACGAAGCCTCAGTTATTGCTGCGAGTGTGTGTCCACATTCTGCACAAAAGGCGAAAGAGCGCCGATTCATGTTGTGCTGTGCGAACACGTTATACAGCAGCAGTAGCATGACGAATGTTGCTCAGTCCCTTGGTCCCATACACCCACACACATGCACTGACACACGCACGGATAAAACAAAGCTGCTTCCTCCTTTGGACTTTTTCCCTCCATTACTCTTCCACGCACATTGGAATACCATGTAATGCAGTGCACACACACACACACACACTAAGCTATATATGCTCTTTTTCATTTATAGTTTGAGGTGGACATCCTAGCCTGTGTTTACTGTAGCTGTTTGTCTCATTCAGCTGTCTCTCACCGAGGTAAACAGTCTGTATGTGTGCATGCATGGACCTATATATATATATATGTGTGTGTGTGTGTGTGTGTGTCATTGTTCTGTGGAGGTTTAGGTCAGCGTGTGAAGGTGACATTTCGGCTGCATATTTCCCAGAGGTTCCTTGCAAGACTCGACTCAATATAGAGCTGGTGCAACTGACCCCTGTCAGCGGTTGTATGTAATGCATGTTGGTGTGTGTGTGTGTGTGCGTGCATTGTTTTAAACATAATGTCCATAAGGGTGAGATCACAGGCGGTCTGACTGTGCGTTTGTGTGTGTATGTGAGAGACAGAGAAAGAGAGAGACTGTGCATTCTGTTTGTTGCAGCATTAGCACTCCTCAGCTTTGACGGACAGAATGAGAATGAAATGTTTCTTTCATGTGGCCACATTCTACTTTGTGTGTGTGCATGAAAGTGTGTGTGTGTGTGTGTGTGTGAGTGAGTGAGGAGATCCTTTCTCAAGAATCGTTGAGATAGAGGGGGATACTTTACCCCCTTCAGTGGTAAACTGCTTCCAGCACTGTACTATTAAGGGCTATTGTTAGAGTTACCCATGACCTGGTCATGACATGGGACTGTGTGTGTGTGTGTGTGTGTGTGTGTGTGTGTGTGTTTAGCTGTGTGTATGGGCTGTTTGTAACTGTTTGTGTGACATTTTTCAGGCTCTACCCACGAATAAAGGAGTGCTCAGCCATGGAGCTCACCTTTCCCTCTATAATTGCTCTCTCCCTCTTTCTCAACACACACACACACACACACACACACACACACACACACACACACACACACACGCACACACACACACACACACACACACACACCTCAACCATACTCAAGCTACCCTGAAAAACATCTTGTTAAAAGAGGAGCCTTAAAGCAGTTGTCGAGCCATCTGCAGGTGGCTTAAATGAGTATAAAATAAGAGGTTTGGTGAGTAGGTTAGTCGTGAGTCCGCCTTTGCTGCACCGGATTCCAACTGTGTACTCGAGCACAAGCAATTCACACGAAACAAATCTTGCACATTGTGAAGTGAAAAGTGCAATGGAAGGAGAATGTAGCATAAAACACATAAAGTACACTCAGAGCTGTAGCTTGAGTGAGTTTTGTTTTCGCAGTGTGAGCGGTAGACGGCCGATGTTAGTTGCTGTTGATGGCGGAGACTTCACGATGAAGACGTTAGATGTGATGAGAGAAACTATCGTGTTTCTGTCTGTGAATATGTGTTTGTGTGGAAACGATAATAACGATTATAAATTGGTTTGTAATGTACCATCATTCACCAGGAATTTGTGTCTGGAGACACTGGCGCAGACATATTGATGACCACCATAGCAACATCAGTACATACAGGCACAACAGGACCTCACAGACAGCGCAGAGGGGGGTTTGTGTGGGTGTGGGTGTGTGTGTGGGTGTGTGTGTGCGGTGTTTTACTGCTGTGGATTCCTCACTTTTTCAAAGGGTGGGAGGGTGAGAAGGATCATGGGTGGGCCCCAAAGAGACCCTTTAGAGATGGAGACGCCACTTCTGAAAACACTCAGCCTTCACAAAATGGAGGGAGGAGGAGACGGAGAGTCGATAGAGGGTGAAGGGCAAGACTGGATATCAGATTTTCCATGGAGTTAGACGATCATCAGTCAGTGTGTGTGTGTGTGTGTGTATAGCATTAGTGGTGTTTGATTTGATCATTTGCCAGCTGGAGTATGGGTGTTATTCCCTCAGCTCCAACAGCTACATGCTGAAATACTTCCTGGTTTTAGGTCAGGTTTTTCCCAGCAGCTTCGGAGGTTGTTTACCAACGATAGCTTTAATGAATGTGCTCTTTACAAAATATATAATTCATTGTTCTGGATGTGTTTTCCTGAGAGTTTTGTCCGTCTTCCTCCTCCTCTGTCACTTCCCCCCCCCCCTTGCTCTCTCTCGGGCTCTGCTTCGCTCAGTCACACACACACACACACACACACACACTTCAAACCTATTTTCACATCAGCCTCTGCAGGGCCGTCAGCCATTAATTGTGTCCCAGGCTGGGACGAGAGAGAAAGTGTGGCTGTGAGTGCTGGGTGTGAGCAGAGGAGTGGCAGGCAAGGCTGGGCACAGCTCTCTCCAGAGGAGGAAGTCGCTCTCTCATATCGCTGCCCACATCCATCCTCAGAATAATCGTCCAAATTCACCGCCGAGTGTTCACCGTCCCTGAAGACGTTAGTCATTAGAAGAAAAGAGGTTGTTTCCTTTAGGTTTACCTCAGGATAGCGCAATCAGTACATGCGCTATTAGGAAGCCACAGTGAAGCATTTCCTATTTCCTGAAAACTGTTCTTCCTTCTCTTCATTTGTAGGCTCCGTCTTTGCAGCAATCAGGGATTTTATTGCAGCGTTGAAGACTAAATATTCTAAAAGATGTCTTTTTGTGTCCCTGAGCGGCGCCTCTCCCTTTGCTTCTCTTCAATAGGGCAATATCAAAACAGACAACTTCATTGCTTTGTTTCACATCTCTGCCCTTGATTCAAATCCTAATATTTCCCTGCCATCTGTCCTCTTTTGGCTATTTTGTAATATTTCCCAGTTGTACAAGATTCACTTGGTTTTCCATATTTATTGAATCGCCTCTTCAGCTCTGTTTTATTATGCTACCGTTCCCTCTGTTTCAAAGTCCTCATTAATGGCCAGATTCATATTGATGCATTTTTTCCAAGCACTGAAAAGAAAATGAATAAATCTTTTAGAATATGAAATAAACATAAATGTGTTTGAGAACAGACTCGTCGCATGCAATATGTTAATAATTGTTCGAGTTTAGTAGTTTGAAACTGCTGGTGCAAGGGGAATGTGACTCCCCCCCCCCCTCATAATCTCCAATAATGTGTCTCAATATATTTTACGAGGTTGTATAAGTCAGCGCGATGAATCTCACGACTCGTTCTGTCTCCTCAGGTGACGTCGGAGCAGCTAGTGATGCTTTTGGAGCTTCTGCTGGAGGAAGAGGAGCTGAGCGGGGCAACATTGCGCGCTCTGCAGAGAACTTACAACCTACAGAATCAAGACGCTGAGGTAAGACCCCACACACACACACACACACACACACACACACACATGCTCAGACAAGTGAGCATATGCATCCGAGCTCCGTGAACTCCTCCAAAAATTAAATGTAGACGGTTTTCTCTCCCCTCTCATCCCAAGGCACATCGCTTGGTAATGTGTAGTAAATTCTGCTGTAATAGCAGAACAGCTCTTTTCTTTACAGCCGCCATTACTGACTAAATCCCACAAGTATTTCCTTAATGTTTTAGTACTGCGCAGTGTTCCGTAATGATACTATTAACGATGTTTGTGAGCGAGAGAGAGAGAGTGTGTGTGTGTGTGTTTCGTGTCTGTTTGTGCTCTGCAGCTGTGTGTGTTGGCGGCTGAAGAGCTCTTTACTGTACAGCTCTCAGTACAGCAGCTTGAGTGTGGAAACAGCTGCGGCAGAGCCCGTAAACTGTCCACGCTAGCCTCCGTTGTTAAGGCATGGCTCGTCTTGAAAAGAAAAACTTGATACATGTTTTTATTATTTCTTTTTTAGAAGTTCTTATTAATTATATGAGCTGTTTTGTTGGGGCCGTAATGCATATAATGGGGCTCAGATGTTCGGTTGTACGTGGCCGATTGAGCAGTTGTTGTATTGAACCCAAAGTTTCATCAAAGGACATTTTTATTATTTACATTCCAAACTCACAGTCAGGTTCAAGTTCTCACAAATATAAAAACTTGCATCTAACTTAGAAATTTGAACCTATTTCTCTCAGTTTATTAGCTAGAAGTCTGATTTAGCGAATTTATTCTACCCTTGATGTTACTAGCTTGCATTTAATTGAAGTACTTAACCTCGCGGTCAACAAGCCGAGGCCACTTTGCGTTTGGCCTTGGGTCCAGCTTTAGGTTCATGCCTCTTTAGGCAGACTTCCTGGCACATGAAAGCAGATTGCAATTTCCAGGAAAAACTTCCAGTGTTCGCTAAAAATACACAGAGGGCCATTATGCGCAAAGTCATGCCTGGAAAGACACACTCTTTCTCTCATACGCAGACATACACTCTCCTGCACGCACCTGCCTGAAGGCAATGGTCCTGTCCTAATGTTAGTAATCTCATTCAGGGGAGGTTAATCACCTACATCTCTCCTTATAAATGTGGCCATTTAGTCTCCTCTCTCTTTCTCTCCCTCCCGCTCTGGTCTGATTGTATTCATCTTCAAACTCAGCTTTTCTTCCTCTGGTCCTGCATCCTTACAATTCTTGGACAAACACAAGACTGAGTGGCGTTCAGCGTCTGTAGCCCCTCGCTGTTTTACTCCTAGAGAATAGCAGGATGAATAAAACGGATGAATACTAGATTATAAGAGTTATTCTCATGGCTTCTGAAGAACGGGTAGTAATATGTCGACTCAGAATGCGTTGTGATGGAACACGACATAGATTGTTCACCCTATAATACAGCTGTGTCATCAGTATAAATCTCTTCTGATGATGATTTCATACCACCTTAACGAGGGACGTTCCTGATTTGCTATTTAACAAATTTCATTCATTTTACAAGGTATTTTCTCATTACATCTCACCTCATGACAACTTGATATGGTGATAGAAGCACAGTGTGGTGCTACGTGCTGTTTAACCACCTGTTAGCTGCTGAGGACGTCTCCCTCCAAGCAGCGCAGAGAAGTTCATAGCGATACGCTGTGCAGTGAATGCGATAAAGAAGCTTGTATCTGGGTTAAAGGTGCTGAGAAGGCTGGCGTGCAAGCTAAAGATTCTGTGTGTGGGATTTGCGTGAGCATATACACGATGGTGGAAGGAAACATGTGGCTGACCACCATGTGCGCGTGCAGTGGGACCGCTTTGTGAACGGTGCGAGTGACCATGAATATCAGTGTGAGTGAGCCTGTGAGCCGGAGCATGTGTTCAAATGTATGAGAGAGAGTGCATGACTGTTCCCATTCCTTTCATATGATCCTCATGTGATGCAAGATGCTCTTATGTCTGCGTGTGGATGTATGTGCGCATGCATGCGTGCAGTTTCCTTCGTGCATTTCTGATTTTGTGAGAGCGAACATGCATGCTTGTGTGTGTGTGTGTGTGTGTGTGTGTGTGTTGAAGGCCATCTGTCGGTCAAGCACACAGGACGCATTGTCTGCTCCGTGCCCAGGTTAGGCCGGCTCCAGCAGAGACCGGAGACGTCACTGGACCACATCTCAACGTCTGGGTCCACAACAACATGCGAGGAAGAGGAGAGTGATAATAAACCAAGGAGTGTCTCAGTAGAAACTAAAACAAGTTCATTTGGATTGCCTTTCATCACAATCACAGTCTCGGTGGGTTTCACAGACTGGAAACAAAAACAGCTTCTCGAGTGAACAAGAAAAACTTCCCCTCAAGAAAAAACCCTGTAATGATAAAAATTGAGAACGATCATAGAGGGAATCCCCTTCCAGTCCTAACAGTCATAACGGCAGCTATAATTAGATAGTGTGATGGAGCACAGATATTCATCGATTAGTCGGTTGACGAAGCGTCAAATATTTTGATAATCTTTTAAACTTTATTCACCTGAAAAGTTTGTTTTCATGAGCTTCGCGTGAGCCCTTCATACCTACACAGGGAGCAGGTCTTCTTCACCGTGTTGCACTGCCACCTTTGATTTAAATAAGATTTTTGCGTGTCTTGTCTGTTGGATTCTTAGCTGGTCACGGTAAGTGCGAGCACACACGGAGTACGTTAGTGTCGGAAACAGTGGTGGTGGTGTGGGGGGAAGGAGGGGTGTGGGGGTGCAGTAATAAATGAAGGAATGTCACCGTGTTATTGCATGTGCTGTCAGAGAGAGAGAGAGGCCCAGCGAGAGGAAACCGAGTAAAAAGAAAAGGGAGTAAGGAGAGGTGCACCAGGCAGCTGCTCTGCCACAGGGCTCTCCCCAGGAATGTAACCCAGCGCAGGGAACAGCTGCCGGGCGACGCAGGTCAGAAGGGCAGCGCTGGCACCAGAGGGCACACATACTGTACACACTTGTGTACACTCCCACTTTCATGAAGACAGACACACACGTATCCTTGTTCCCATGTGGGTCGACGAGAGGAGAGCATGTAACACCTTACCTTGTACCCCGTGTTTCCAGAGCAAACGGAGGCAGAGAATATAAGGATAAAGGAAGTTATTACATTTGGACAAAAGAGGAAGTAGAAAACCCTTCTGAGACCAATTAACTTCACGTGTATTTAGGAGGTTACGGAGGTAATGTGAGGATCTAAATGTGGCTGTTCTAAATGGAGCATTGCTCAATCTCCACTCTCATGCTGCATAAACAGATTGGGCAGCGCGACATTTCTGGCACAAAGAAAACAAAGCAAAACGCTCCCATTAAAGCATGTGAACACTGTCGCAGGTAGATCCATTTGGCTCCTTTCTTAGAGTGCTACCTCACAATGAGTCTCTGTACAAGCGCTGTAGAAATGCCCAAAGCTTGAGAATCAATCACCCACGCTTGGTCACTGCACTCTCCAAAGGACTAGTTTATTTTCCTGAGTGTGTGCAGACATAGTTATGGAGGAGTTATAGAAACAGCCAAAGGAAACTATCAGGTTTTAAAGTAGTGACAGTGCTTTAAAAGATTCTTCATCTTCATTTTTCTCATCGCTCTTCCGTCTCTTTTATCGTCCTCTGTCGGCCTCCTCCACAAGTCCGTCTCCACGCACACGTGCAGTGTGTACCCACACACACGCACACGCACGTACGTGCACGCCCATAGCAGATGATGAAGGATGATGGCTGAGGCAGGGACAGAGCCAGTCTCTGATCTCTCCTGTAACCGCGGCAACAGATCTCCTATTGATCCTCTGGGAGAAAGGCCAGGCGTTAGCTTCCACACACACACACACAGATACACACATACAGCAACAAAAACACACACACACCGAGGACATACGCATGCACATTGTCAGAGAATTGAATAGAACTTTTAAACATGAACTTTACATCGAGATGGTTTCCTTTCTAAAGCAAAGTTCACGTCCGTTAATCCTCCGATTCTGGACGAATCTGTTGGCCGTCAGCGGAGCAGCTTCCAGCTTTGTCGGATGAGCCGTTTGTCTTCTGTTACTGGCATCGGGGGAGACCTGCTCACAGTATTGTGTGAGTGCACTGGCCAAGAGCATAACAATGAAATAAACATGTTATACATCTTTGCCATCATCTACTTTTTTTATGATTTGTTTTCATTGGTGGTATAAATTATGTTTAACCGTCTTTTATCCCTCATAACTTCATATTGTCGTTACTTTGAAGTGGCAATTGTGGGATTTCACTTTTTTTTAGATGCCAAAATATCCTTTTTTCTTGGTTCTGTGTCGGTCCATGTTGTGCTTCCATTTTTGTCTCTAAAATAGAACATGTTCTATATGAAGGCCAGATTTTAAATAACTAAATGAATGTTAACAGTCGCTGTATGTTGTCCTCTGTTTTGGCTTCAGGTCAAACATCGCTGGTGTGAGCTGGTGGTCAGACATGCGTACACTCGGGCTTACGGAGACGTGGAAACCTTCCTGGTTCACCACCAAGTAAATAGACACAACTGTTGAACATTAATCCCGTTTGAACTCTTTTACACGGAGAGGAAATAAATGAATAAAAGTAATTGATTATGTGTGTGTGTGTGTGTTTTAGGCAATGGGTGTGTATCTGTACGGGGAGCTGATGGTGCAGGAGGACCCTGAGCAGCAGGCTCTGGCCCGTCGTTGCCTCTCATTGGTCCGGGAAGAAATTGACCAATCGGCACGCAGAGTGGTGGAGGAGATGGTTCTGTGACGTTCAAGGTAAAGTCTCTCATCGCCTTTGTGTCGACCGTGCTGTTCGTCGTGCCATTTAGTGTCCTTGATAGTATTCTTAAAGTTAAACTGAGAAGCAGAATGCAAATCTTCATCTTCTTCTTTTGCACTTTTGTTTCTTTCAACCCCCACAGTCAATGAGTGGAATTCTACTGGCATCATAATTTACACAAAGAGGTCTTCCAACAAGCTGAACCGGAAAAGTACAAATACATTTGTGTAGCTTTTTTTGTGAATGTCAGGCTAGTTATTGTGTATTCTTCTTCCATTTTGAAAGTATTTCTACACATAGAAAGAGAATATTCCTTTCTCATATCTGACCTTCAGTCAGAAGTGAGGTGGAGGTGGCGACCGTAAGAAAATATTTGTGTTGGATTGATCCTGATTCCATCTGCCCCAGCGGACAGTCCACACTTTAATCACTTGGCTACCTATTCTTCACATTCCTCTCTGATCCCACTGAGTGTGTGTGTGTGTGTGTGTCCGTGTATAAGCACATGTGTGTGTTTGTAGACTTAGAATGGGGCCTTTCCGTGGTTTCACAGCAGCACCATCAGATGTGTTTGTCAGAGAAGGAATTCGGGAATGTGCTCCTCAAACAAACGAGAGAGGGAAGAAAGAAAAAGGGAGATGACGGGTCAGCGAGTGTTTTCTGAAGGGCTCAGGGCGGTCTCTCCTCGATGTGGGCTGAGTGTTACACTGACCATGAAATTCCTCCAGAACAGCAACTATCACTCGTTGAGCTTTTTTGATGATTCAGAACAGTGAGGGGTTTATTGGTCTCACACCAAATGAAGTGCGGAGAGAAATGTACGCTTTCGACGGACAGACAGAAAGAAACGGGAGGAAGAAAGAGCGCCGAAGGGAGGACCGTAGCGAAGACAGGTCTCTGTGAAGCTGCTGCTCTTTTCATAACAGTCCTGCTATTACTGACACTAACCTTTAAATAATGAGAGCGGGCAGTTAATCACATCTTTGCTCCACAATTGAACTGTAGTAACCCAGCTATTCCTCAAAGCTTTTAAACAATACAGTAGTATTGCTGCATCGACCAAACGGAAATACAACAACGAGAGAGAAGAAATCCTCACATTTGAGAAGCTGAAACAAGCAAATGTTTGCTTTAAACATAAATCGCTCATGTGAAAGAACCAGAGTGGTTATAAGTTTGGCAGAACATGGAGAAGCTGGGTTTTAGTTTAGACGACTGCATCTAACTTTACATGAATTCTAAGAAAGGAACTGGTTAAGAGTTTCACAAAAGTAAGAACATAGTCGCACTGTTACTAAGTGAAACGGTTCGCACCGTGCAGGGTCGTTACACTGGTGTACAGCATTTCCTGTTGAGTGTGTCAGAAAGATAATGGGTAAGAGCAACGTTCGAAGGGGCTTCAATATATCCCGAACAGCGTGACTGACTCCATCCCCCACATTAATGATGGCACTGACACATCTAGCAAACTCCCGAAACAGCAAGTATAGGGTTAAACACTGTGTCTGTGACCTTCGTTGACACGGGCTTCGTCACAAGGAGCTGCTAAATACTTGTCACGTCACCCTGAGTGATTTACAGCACTAAATCCTTTTTTAGGCCGTGACCAAGCCACTACAAGACAGGCTTTTATCTTCAGACACACACACACACACACACACACAAACGGACAGCTTTATGCATTTGAGCAGGATGTGAAAGGCATCTGGCTCAGTCCTGATAAATCTCTCTGACACACACACACACACACACACACACACACACACACACACACACACACACGTACAGCACACACACACACGGACAGCACACACATATGTAGCGCCTATCTGTCTGTGCCCGCAGATCTTTTGTCATCATCCTTCACTCCCTCTCTACACCTCCCTGTGGAGCCTCACGACAAGTTGAGGAGGTCTGAAATGGACCCGCTAGAACACCTATAAAAAAACAGAATAGAAGAAGAAAAGAAGCATTTAGAGATTTATATCCTCTAACTTTTACTGTTCTATCCCGTTGGACTGAACCAAACAAGCCCCTGTAAACATCAATGGATCATGCTGGTCAACTGAGCTCAGGTCCAGATTTCTCTCCAATTAAAATGATGGATGAACCAACCTCCTCGCTGCTTTTTCATATTGCACTGCGGGGAGATGGATTGATGTTTTACTGCTCACTTTGTGTGCCCCAACCATCTTTTCTTAAGTGGAACAGTCCTCCCTGTACCCTTTACACCCTCTCACTCACACACACACACACACACACGCACACACACACACTCTCACGGTACAGTGGGATTAGGCAGAGGCGGGCTGAGAGGGTTTTAACTGAAAACAACATGTCTGTCAAGGTGCACTCCCTGCTCTGTGTTTTTAAACCTAAAAAGCACAACCCTTTAAAGGAGAAGGGTGGTCTCCCCCTGTCCTTTTTTCCCCCTTTCCCCCTCCCTCTCACTCCCCCGTTCTTTTCTTCCCCCCGGTACATGCCTCTGGAATCCTTCTTGATCCGCTTAATGAGGGGCATATCGCCGGGTTAGCCGAGCGTGGCGAATGGGAGAGGAGGAGAGGGGTAACCAAGGAGAGAGAGAGAGACTGAGTATCAACAAGTCTGGTCTTTCCCGACTGCGCTCTGATGGCAGACGTAAGGGAGAAAGGACAAACAAAGTTGGAGGTTTTCACCTCCAGGTATCGCAGGTTAGAGCTGGACTTGAGGATGTAGCAAGAAAACACGAGACAGAGAAAAGATCTTGTTCCTTCATGTCTGGGCTGTGAGGGTTCCTGGCGTGCTGATTTGTGACTTATGATAAAATCACATTGCCAGGGATTACCACACAGCCCTGACCCAGCCGGCTGCCATGGCAACCACAGCCTCTCCTACACACACACACACACACACACACACACACACACACACACACTCATTTGTCCCCCAGAAACTTAAAACTAAAGAAGACATGATTACCTGAGTGTGGAGTGTGTGTGATTGTGTTTGAGTTGATGATTTGGAAGCACAGAGAAGGAAACGGATGATGGTGGAGCCAGAGGGTCTTGAAGTGTGTGTGTGTGTGTGTGTGTGTGTGTGTGTGTGTGTGTGTGTGTGTGTGTGTGTGTGTGTGTGTGTGTGTGTGTGTGTGTGTGTGTGTGTGTGTGTGTGTGTGTGTGTGTGTGTGTGTGTGTGTGTGTGTGTGTGTGTGTGTGTGTGTGTGTGTGTGTGTGTGTGTGTGTGTGTGTGTGTGTGTGTGTGTCAGTCCTCCAGACAGGTTTTTTTTATCCTCTCTCCAGCCAGGCACAGAGCTTAGCTGATTGGTGAACAGTGATTGATTCCCTCTTTGTTCACAGTGGCTAAGTTCTGCACCTGAGGAGAGCTTGACCCAGACAAGCAGACAAAGGAAGACAACGGATGTGTGGGACAGAAAGAGAAAACAGAAATGCTCTTTTAAGTTTTTACGGTGTGTGTGTGTGCGCTTTCGCGTGAACACACTTGAGTTTGATTCTCTAATGTGTGTTTGTACATTTCAGTCACAGAACTCCTTCCCCTTTGTCCTCTTCTGTTTTCTCGCTCCTTACTTTGATTGACTTGCATCGTTTCACCGTCCCCCTCTTTCTCTTATCTCATTTCACTGTCTCCTTATCCTGCATTTCCAATTCAATTTGGTCGAACCTCAGTCGAAATAGCTCTCCTCTCTTCCTCGCCTCACTCGCATGTCTGTGAAGCGTTTCCGCTGAGAGCCTCTCACTCAGAAGAATCAAACACACGAGCCTCGTCACACAATGTGCACCATTGCTAATGAGCGCCTGCTCTACGCTCTCCTGCATGGCCCGTAGTTCTTTCCCTCCTCTTTCATCTTCTTCTCTTGCTCCGCCCTTTTGCTTCCGTCTCCTTTCAGTTACGTAGTATAAAAGATAATCCTGCAGATGATGCCGGTTTTGCACGGTTTTGTAGTTTTTTTAGCAAAGGTGAGAGACTGTACTTCCAGTACTAATGAGGCCTGGGAAGACCCAAAACGCTGCCCAATGCTGCCGACAGATATTACATCAGTCTGGGAGCAGTGGCTACAATTATCACCCTCGTAATCATCGCCACCATTCTGTCTTTCTTACAGCCGACACTCATTGTGTCCCAAAGTCATACTATGTACACATTCTATTTCCAGGCATACAATATGGATCATTTTATTTGATGCATGTCAGGTATGAAGACGTACAGATAACACAATTAATATTTTCCTTTAGTCTCATGCCTGTGAACATGGAACTTGACAGCCTGCCTTGTAAGCCTAGTTGGGGGACAATTTAGCCCATTTAAATGTCGATATATTTTTGCACTGTTAAGTTGTACGTACTTTTTAGTGTGACGTTAAAAATGGTCAATTTGAGAACGAGGCAGTACGGGAAAAGTAATTTGAATATCAGCAGGGATGTTTAGTTGCGGCTGCAGACTGATGATCGATGATCGACGATCTCAAGAACGCTTATCTCTGTTTGAAGTTACAATTATGCGTAATTTACAATATGAACATCATGCTGTGTTGAAGAAGACTCTAAACGAGCGATTGAGACCATAAACTAGGGTAGGGTCATTGTTTCAGAGACTTTCGAACAATCTGACTTCTTTTTGCAAGCTGAGGAGTCGCCCCCTGCTGGACAGTAGAGGGAAATTCCGCATTGGCTTCACTCGGCTGAAGCGGAGGTTGCCGCCTGGCAAAAAAACCAAAGTGTGAAAATAACAAGTGGTGGCTTTAACAGGGGGAACGTGGTGTACTATTTCTTGGCTGATTGCAGTGACTTCCTGTTATTGTTGTTCTGGTGTAAATTTCCCAAAAATGTCGAACTATTCCTTTAACTTTAGTTTAACTTAATTTACATACAGCAGGGTAATTGGTGAAAAAGGTTGACGGGGCCTGCAGCAAGTGCTTCAGGCTTTAAGTGCTTCAGGCTTTTAGCTTCAAATCACATTGGCAGTGAAAAGTGCCGTTCCGTGCGTCACTGGCAGATACGTATTGATTTCTGATCTAATCTCAGACGGAGGAAACCGAGAGACAGAAAGCAGACGGTTTCTCACCGAACGAACACCTTTCCACACTGGGAAGGAAAACAAGACTGAGGCTTCAAAGGATGGAAATCTTGCAACGATTTTAGAGCTTTTCATGATTTAGGGAGGTCAGTTCCACTTTATTGTGACAGTTAAGTGTTTCTGCAGTGGATTTACTGTGCCATGTAGCTTCTATTGTGTTGTCTCAGAGAAACAAGAGGTTGTGATCCTGTAAAAACACACAGAGTGCACTGAGAGAGGGTTCCCCAATTAGTCAAGATGAGCTTGAAACCCCAAAAAACGATTGATGCAGGTTTGTATTTAGCACGGCCCGTCTGCCAACACAGTGATCAATAAATCTCGGTCTGTCTCAAGATTTTCTTTTTTGTTTTGGAGCCGTTATACAACAACCTTTATTTGCATGTTCCTACCAAACACACGGTTTCTCTGAAAAACAAATTCCTACTAAGTGCTTTTATCAATACGTCCAGCTGGACTACATGTAGAGAGTACATCATGTAAGACTGAGTCTTTTAAGTTTAAAATACTGCCCCACAGTAACTTCCTGTATAACCTTTCCATTGCATGGGTGTAGTCCAGCCAAGCAGTACCGTTCTGGACCAATCACTCCCCAATCAAAACAGTGACAGATGGCTGGAAATGTATTTTAAAACTGTCCGTCTTTTTTTGGCAGTCACGATACGAGGCGCGCGAGGAGGTATTATAGCGCTCTATATGCACGCCGACAAAATGGCGACTAAACGAGGACAGATGTGTGAATTAGAAATGAGGGCCATGTGGAGTCTGCCATTTCTAGACCTATATTTAGGGCTTGTTAAAAGACTAATGACCATCAGAGGCCTGTATCTAAAAGGTGATTTATTGCACTCTAATGGGGGGGAAATGGTGCTCTGCACATAAAAGGACCAAGCAACATTGTATAAAGACACCAAAAATAAAGGCCACACCACCCTCACCGTCTTTTCTCCACGCAGCTGATTTGACTGATTGTCTCGTAAATGTCAACTAGAAAAAGTATTTCCTGCTGAAAATGCGTTGGAATGCTGAAAACTGAAATTAATCGCAAAAACATTGCTGAAAATAGATATCCAATTCAAAAACAAATTTCAAAAAGCTTAATAATTCAAAAAGTTTAAAGATTACAAATGTGAAAAGTCATACCACACCTCTCCTGAAAGAGCTGAACATTTTGATATTTGAACAGTTTCTGTGGCTTAAAAAAATTCATCAGTGGTGATATTTGTAATAGTATAAGTTGCAGTAGAAGTATTATTAATAGAAGTATTAGTAGCATTAGAATAAGTACTAGTAGTAGTAGTAGTGATATTTGTAGTTGTAGTAGAAGTATTATTAGTAGTAGAAGTATTAGTAATTAGAAGAAGTAGTAGAAGACGTAGTATCAGTAGTCATAGTAATAGCTGTAGTATTGGTCGTAGTATTTAATATAACAGTAGTAGTAGTAGAAGTAGTAGTAGTAGTAGTAATAGTAATGGCAGTAGAAGAAGTAGCAGTAGTAGTACTAGTAGCAGTCGTACTAATAGCTGTAGTAGTATTACTACTTTTAGTAGCATGAATAGCAGTAGTAGTAGCAGTTGTCGGATATGTAATAGTAATAATAATAATAATTGTTAAAATATAATTGATGTGTACTTTCTTTATTTGATTTGACAGTTGTTGACTACACAGAGATGTTGTTACTATATATGGCACTCAATAGATTTTGCCTCAGAGCTGTCCAGGTGTCTTCTGTGGAGTTGTTGAAAACAGTAGGCGCAGGTTAAATTCAATTCAATTTATTTTTGTATCGACCAAAATCAGAACATTGTACAGAACATTTACAGAGTTACAACACATTCAATGCACATGACAGAACCACGGCAGGAGGCAAGACCAGGGTCCAGGTATCACCAGCATCCACGGGAACCTGCCAGAGACTCCGGTGAAGGAGCAAAGTCAGCAATGTGCGTTAATGGTACCATGAGGAGAGAAAGCACAAAGAGTGAGTGAATGAGAGCATACAAACACTGTCCTAATGTAGGAGGTTAGAGTAAATCCCAACATTTTATACAGTTAGTTAATTATTTTACAACTGGATGATTATAAATACTATATTTCAAAATATCCCTCCTATAAGCAAAGCTCTCTACGTTGTACTGTACTTAACTCTCAGTAAATAATCAATGCTAACAATTTGATATTCAATTATTATCGTGGCGCCAAACATACTAAGCTCAATTACGAAAAGTGCTAACGGACAAAATCTATTCTGAATCCAAAGTGACATGTCAGATATGTTAACCATCACACGACAGGAGTTTGGTGAGCGTATATTACCCCATCATACTACATCGGACACGGGGAGTACCCTCACGCTGAGGAATGCTGAACAGCATTCCAACAATTATATTTTAGAGAGCTGTTGTATTCAATTTCAAGTATATGTTGGAAATCATTTTGTGATGCAGTATGTATGCATGCTCCTCACAGAAGGTGCTGGAATGTGATTTTGATGGATTTATAGCTGGATTTTTATGATCGGACTCCTGAAATAGTCTAATAGCCTATTTTTTAAGCTGACGATGTACCAATCATTTTGGATAGCTCCCACAATCCAGCAGAAGTCTTGCTGAGACTGCGTTGGAGAGGTTTCTACTGTGTCGAGCATACCTTTCACCAGCTAGTGAGATCCAACAACCTCAACAGTCTAGAGGAACCTCAAGTAGTGGGGTTTCTTGTGGGTTTGGCAAAGCGGAACGCCGCCTGAGTTGGCGGTACTTTTTGCTTCATTACAGACAAAAGAAAAAAAAGAGGAAAAGTATGTGTTCATAGCTCGCCAGTGCTTTGTGAAACAGAGAGAAGAGATATTTGGGACTGGCTTCCTGTGCCTACTGAGCTGATTATCAGTCCTATACAGCCACTGGCTCAGTTCAGCAGGAACAGGAGTCCAGTCCACTCACCACCGAACCAGAAGAAAACACGAGCACCGGCTTGCACGGATTATACACCAAAGCCGCTGTTCTATTGGACGGTTAGTTGCTAGAAAATGATTTGGCAAACACTTTGATAACTGACAAATGTTTGTGAAATGTTTGGGTTTTGTCTGTTGCTTTGATATCTTTGGGGTTTAACATTTCTCAAAAAAAATTTCAACATTTTGTAGCCTACACTATTAATCAAAACATTTTTTTTACAAATGAATAGATAAAAAAAAAAGATTGTTACTTGCAGCCCTGCTTTTGTATCAGCATTTATATCTGCAGATTAATAACACAGAACTGCAGCAAAAATGTGTGTGCAGTGAGACGTAAAAATAGCGTCTGCATTACATAGTTTGTCCACCAGAAGGTAAATATCCTGCTCAGTACTTTTCTTTCATTTGAGTTAAGAGATTCTTATCCTCAACTACATTGGTCGATCTATTTTTAAACTCTGAAATATTGGCATCCGCCTCCGAAACCCAGTATCGGTCGAGATCTGTGTTTTTCCGGCCAAACTGGATGATTTGTCGATACTGAACACACACAAGTGTCCAGTGTTTGCCTTTACATCAGGTAACCAAATGTTCTGTGGTGCTCCAATCTGAACGTGTCTTTCTCTTCCAGTTTGCTGACCTCAGACGGGGGTGACAGGAGTTTGGCACACGGGGTCCAGTGCTCACCTCCTCTTCCCCTGTAAGAGAGGGGAGGCTCCAGAATCACTCAGCAGTGTGAACACCAAAAGGACTTCGCTCCAACTCGACAGCCACGGCCAACTGGCAAGGTTTACAGCACTTCTGTCCATTCAAGACTCAAGAAATAACTTGTGTGTGTGAACCACTAACGATACGAGCTGTTCCCAGTGAGATGCACCATTGTTGGTGTGATGAAAGTGAAAAATCACACGATCGACATGTTTTAAAATGATAGCTACTGGGAGATGTTTCATGGATGGAGACACATCCTTCCATGTTTTAGGAGCCTGTGTATAAGTTAGACTGTCTTTGTGTGGGTGTGACTTCATGTCTGTTTAGTCTGAAGCCGTGATGTGGTTTTTAAGAGTTAGACAGGAAATGGTTTCACGTCATTCCCATTTTTATACATAATAAAATTGTTTTCCTAAAATGAATGCATTCCTTTTTATTGAGCTTATTCCATCCGTTGAGCAAAACCTGGACATCAGTTCAGGTTTCCTCATTCCTTCTTTATATGGAAGGTACGAGTATCACAGCCAGATTGATTTACAAATTGGATTTACTGAATTAAACATTGGTTGTGTAATATGTTAGGTTAAGTGATATCCAAGTATATATTTAGTTCACAAACTCAGTGAAGAACAATGTCTATTGTGCAACAATGTTGTTGCACAGACTGTGTACTATTATGTGATGCTACACTAGAATCTCCGGTCAGAAAGACATTCTGTGTGTTGACTTTCACATCTTTCTATTTTTTGACATTTTAATTATATACTATGGTATGACTTTTTGGACATTTTAATGACATACTATACGACAAAGCTTCTGATTGAGGGGATTCAATTACATTTAGTAATCCAGTAACTCAAGGAATCTCCCAGACCCTGGACATTATATGACGTACTATACTGACTTTTTTCAACATTCTATACTATGACTTTTTTCAACATGCTATACTGTGACTTTTTTCAACAGACTATGCTTTGACTTTTTTCAACATGCTATACTATGACCTTTATCGACATGCTATACTATGACTTTTTTCAACATTCTATACTATGACTTTTTTCAACATACTATACTATGACCTTTATCGACATGCTATACTATGACTTTTTCGACATACTATACGATGACCTTTATCGACATGCTATACTGTGACTTTTTTCAACAGACTATACTATGACCTTTTTCGACATACTATACTATGACCTTTTTCGACATGCTATACTATGACTTTTTTCAACATTCTATACTATGACTTTTTTCAACATACTATACGATGACCTTTATCGACATGCTATACTATGACTTTTTTCGACATACTATACGATGACCTTTATCGACATGCTATACTGTGACTTTTTTCAACAGACTATACTATGACCTTTTTCGACATACTATACGATGACCTTTATCGACATGCTATACTGTGACTTTTTTCAACAGACTATACTATGACTTTTTTCGACATGCTATACTATGACTTTTTTCAACATACTATACTATGACTTTTTTCGACATGCTATACTATGACTTTTTTCGACATGCTATACTATGACTTTTTTCGACATGCTATACTATGACTTTTTCAACATACTATACTTTGACTTTTTTCAACATGCTATACTATGACTTTTTTCGACATGCTATACTATGACTTTTTTCAACATACTATACTTTGACTTTTTTCGACATGCTATACTATGACTTTTTTCGACATGCTATACTATGACTTTTTTCAACAGACTATGCTTTGACTTTTTTCAACATGCTATACTATGACCTTTATCGACATACTATACTATGACCTTTTTCGACATACTATACTATGACCTTTATCGACATACTATACTATGACCTTTTTCGACATACTATACTATGACCTTTATCGACATGCTATACTGTGACTTTTTTCAACAGACTATACTATGACCTTTTTCGACATACTATACGATGACCTTTATCGACATACTATACTATGACTTTTTTCAACAGACTATACTATGACTTTTTCGACATACTATACTATGACTTTTTTCAACAGACTATGCTTTGACTTTTTTCAACATGCTATACTATGACTTTTTTCAACATTCTATGCTATGACTTTTTTCAACATGCTATACTATGACTTTTTCAACATACTATACTATGACCTTTATCGACATGCTATACTGTGACTTTTTTCAACAGACTATACTATGACCTTTTTCGACATACTATACTATGACCTTTTTCGACATACTATACGATGACCTTTATCGACATGCTATACTATGACTTTTTTCGACATACTATACTATGACCTTTTTCGACATACTATACGATGACCTTTATCGACATGCTATACTATGACCTTTTTCGACATACTATACTATGACCTTTTTCGACATACTATACGATGACCTTTATCGACATGCTATACTGTGACTTTTTTCAACAGACTATACTATGACCTTTTTCGACATACTATACTATGACCTTTATCGACATGCTATACTATGACTTTTTTCGACATACTATACGATGACCTTTATCGACATGCTATACTGTGACTTTTTTCAACAGACTATACTATGACCTTTTTCGACATACTATACTATGACCTTTTTCGACATACTATACGATGACCTTTATCGACATGCTATACTATGACCTTTTTCGACATACTATACTATGACCTTTTTCGACATACTATACGATGACCTTTATCGACATGCTATACTGTGACTTTTTTCAACAGACTATACTATGACCTTTTTCGACATACTATACTATGACCTTTATCGACATGCTATACTATGACTTTTTTCGACATACTATACGATGACCTTTATCGACATGCTATACTGTGACTTTTTTCAACAGACTATACTATGACCTTTTTCGACATACTATACTATGACCTTTTTCGACATACTATACGATGACCTTTATCGACATGCTATACTGTGACTTTTTTCAACAGACTATACTATGACCTTTTTCGACATACTATACGATGACCTTTATCGACATGCTATACTGTGACTTTTTTCAACAGACTATACTATGACTTTTTTCGACATGCTATACTATGACTTTTTTCAACATACTATACTATGACTTTTTTCGACATGCTATACTATGACTTTTTTCGACATGCTATACTATGACTTTTTTCGACATGCTATACTATGACTTTTTCAACATACTATACTTTGACTTTTTTCAACATGCTATACTATGACTTTTTTCGACATGCTATACTATGACTTTTTTCGACATGCTATACTATGACTTTTTTCGACATGCTATACTATGACTTTTTTCAACATACTATACTTTGACTTTTTTCGACATGCTATACTATGACTTTTTTCGACATGCTATACTATGACTTTTTTCAACAGACTATGCTTTGACTTTTTTCAACATGCTATACTATGACCTTTATCGACATGCTATACTATGACCTTTATCGACATACTATACTATGACCTTTTTCGACATACTATACTATGACCTTTATCGACATACTATACTATGACCTTTTTCGACATACTATACTATGACCTTTATCGACATGCTATACTGTGACTTTTTTCAACAGACTATACTATGACCTTTTTCGACATACTATACGATGACCTTTATCGACATACTATACTATGACTTTTTTCAACAGACTATACTATGACTTTTTTCGACAGACTATGCTTTGACTTTTTTCAACATGCTATACTATGACTTTTTTCAACATTCTATGCTATGACTTTTTTCAACATGCTATACTATGACTTTTTCAACATGCTATACTATGACCTTTATCGACATGCTATACTATGACTTTTTTCGACATACTATACTATGACCTTTATCGACATGCTATACTGTGACTTTTTTCAACAGACTATACTATGACCTTTTTCGACATACTATACTATGACCTTTTTCGACATACTATACGATGACCTTTATCGACATGCTATACTGTGACTTTTTTCAACAGACTATACTATGACCTTTTTCGACATACTATACTATGACCTTTTTCGACATACTATACGATGACCTTTATCGACATGCTATACTATGACTTTTTTCGACATACTATACGATGACCTTTATCGACATGCTATACTGTGACTTTTTTCAACAGACTATACTATGACCTTTTTCGACATACTATACTATGACCTTTTTCGACATACTATACGATGACCTTTATCGACATGCTATACTGTGACTTTTTTCAACAGACTATACTATGACTTTTTTCGACATGCTATACTATGACCTTTTTCGACATACTATACGATGACCTTTTTCGACATGCTATACTATGACTTTTTTCAACATGCTATACTATGACTTTTTCGACATACTATACTATGACCTTTATCGACATGCTATACTGTGACTTTTTTCAACAGACTATACTATGACTTTTTTCGACATGCTATACTATGACTTTTTTCGACATGCTATACTATGACTTTTTTCGACATGCTATACTATGACTTTTTTCAACATACTATACTATGACTTTTTTCAACAGACTATGCTTTGACTTTTTTCAACATGCTATACTATGACTTTTTCGACATACTATACTATGACCTTTATCGACATACTATACTATGACCTTTATCGACATACTATACTGTGACCTTTTTCGACATACTATACTGTGACTTTTTTCAACAGACTATACTATGACCTTTTTCGACATACTATACGATGACCTTTATCGACATACTATACTTTGACTTTTTTCAACAGACTATACTATGACCTTTATCGACATGCTATACTATGACTTTTTTCAACAGACTATACTATGACTTTTTTCGACATACTATATGATGACTTTTTTCAACAGACTATACTTTGACTTTTTTCAACATGCTATACTATGACTTTTTTCGACATACTATACTGTGACTTTTTTCGACATACTATACTATGACTTTTTTCAACATACTATACTATGACCTTTTTAGAGCTTTTTAATGACAGTATACTGACGAAGAAAGGGAAAAACCTTAAGCCAAAAGGCATTGACCTCTCTTTGATCCCTCAATTTGTTGATTACAGTAAGCATTGTACTGAATGATGACAATTAGTTTTGATTGCATATGGGAGCAGTTGTCCAGTTCTGCCTCTTAGCTTACATTACGCTGTAATCTGCTCATCTATTTCCAGCAATATCTTACCTGTGTCTGTGTATTGGGTTCCAAAGGCATTTCCACCAACATGTTCCCTCAGGGATGGGCCATTTTGATAAATGACTGGGTTAGACTGACAACATGTTTGCTCTTTATTCAGTCTGCATAACACATGTTTGTGTGTGGAATGCTTCAGTGTATGACATAGAGTACTGACGGAAACAACAGTAACAACAGGGGAAAGCAGTAACTTCATGCCTGGATAAACAAAGCTTTCCAAGCACAAGAACCTTAAATTAAGGCAGTTAAGGCAAAAACAACACACTATTTTTGCAAATAATAAGACGGGAGGCACAACACATCTGTCCACATGATATAGCAGGTCTTTATTGTTCCAAAAATGTCAAAAAGTCCTTCTTGACCAAAATTAAGTCAAAGGTGCTAACTGCAAAATTCAGTGCATATCTATTGCCTCCTTGTGGATAGCTAACAATGCTAACAACGATAACAGTGCAAATAACAGAAACAGTACTGAGAGAGCCAACAGTGTTAACGTGGGGGGACCTCAAGTTCTGAAAAGTTAAACCAATGAGGAATTGCCGTACACTTGCACTCTTTCTAATGGCCAGCAGGGGAAGATTCCACTGGTTGCAAAATGTCAGATTATATCGAAGACGATGAGAACATGACTCTCTCACTTACCTCAGTAAACATCGTAAACAGGAGTTTATGGTCTCAACCGCTCGTTTCAAGTTTTCTTCGATACTTTATAATGTTCATTTAGTAAATGATGTTCCATTTAGAGTAAAATAGACAATAAAGCAGGCTATGCTTTAGAGCATGTCTACCTTATGTTTAATTTTGGAAATAGTTCATGACCTTTTTGGACAAACAAACCAAAACATTTGAATGACATTCTATACTTTGATCTTTTTTTAGGACATACTATACTTTTTTAGGACATTTTAATGACACGGTAATACTATATACTACAAATTACTTTTTTGCGACATACTACATACTATATTATTACTTCTTTGATGTTTCATTGCCATATTATTCTATGACTGTTTACGATGTATACCGTTATGATTTTCATTCCTTTTAATGACATACTATACTATGAATTTTTAAAAACATTTTAAAGTGATAGCTTGGGTCTTTTGAAGTGGGATTGTGTAAATGACTTATCCATAGTCAAGTGAGTATTGTGACAGACTACACTAGGACCCTTTTATGGCATTTGAATTACTATACCTTGACATTTTAATGGATTTTACGATATATATATACTATACTGTGATTTTTATGAAATCTAGTCGAATAGAGGGAGATCATTTTTGGAACTTTGCCTTTGAAATAGTTTATCACTTATTAGAGAGGTGTCATAATACAGGAAATTAAATTAAATGATACAACCAGATTGTGTAAATGCTAAATCATTAAACTGAGATCTGTATTAATATGACTTTACATGTTGTGAAGAAGGATGGCTGTGTTTGTGTGTGAGAAAAAATGACTCCAACATTTAGCCCACTTTTTACTTTTAAAGGTGGAAATCAAATCTGCTCACACATTACAAGTACATTATGTACCACATTGAAAACACAATATCAATCATCCGGCATGATGCCAAAAATGTAAACATTTTCATTCGACGGCACAAGAAATGTAAACATAAAGTATGCGTTTGTTTATATTTCTGTACAGCTCATGCAGTAGTCAATCAGTGGTCATGAAGTATGTTCTGTAGAGACATAAGCCAGGTATTCCAAATGTCTGGGTCCAGTGGTCATTTTAAATGTCTGCACTTAAAATTATGGATAAAACAAAAAAGGAGTCATTCTCCATCTGTATAAATAATGAAGCAATAGAAAATGTACAAAGACATATTATTATTTACATTGTATCATATACTCAGTACTGACAGAATGTTTTTTTCTTATAAACATTACACAATCTAACACAAATAGTATTTACACAAAGATAAGTTGTGTCCTCCAAACACAAATGTCTTTTAGTCAGCATCTGTACCGTGAAGGATGTATATTGTGAGACAATTATGAGAGTGGGAGGACTCTGACACATTGTACGAGCCGCTGCTTCTTTGCAGTGTGATCTGTCACTGTAAAAACAACCCTGAGCTGAAGATGAACTCACTGCTGTGTGGTTCTATGCATTAGTGTGTGAGTGTGTATACACTCTCACCTATTTCAGAGTGTGAGTGCTTCGTTATCAGCACAGTTGGATGCTGCATGCATACGTGTTACTGTGTTTCGAAGTGCCTGGATCCTGAGATGAACTCTTTTAGTGTCGCTTGATAAGCAGTTCTCTTCGTTTAGTCTGAGCTCCAGCGAGCTGAGAACACACTCTGCTTCATCAACCAGACCAGAACGATCCACCACCTGCACACGCACACACACACACACACACACACACGCACACAAAAAACAACAATAGTAAAAAGAGCCATAGAGCTTCAAAAAGAAAAGGGACTCGTTCTTTGTGATGTATTACAATATAAAATTCAACTAAATAATCATTCAATCATTCGACGTCCAAACTGTGGCGTGCATGGAATAAGAGCTTTTGCACAAAGGCATAACACACATTTACCTCTAAGAATCAAAGTCTGAGTAATAAATAATATTCTATGCACAACTCAACTAATATTTAGCCAAAAACAAAACAAAACTTTGGGTTTTGTTTTGATTTCTGTCGTAAAAAAACAAAAAAACAAAGCATTGCACACTTGTCCAATGTGTGAGCATTGTTGTGCATTATATCGTATATTTTAAATACATAAAAAATGCACATTACTGAAAACACATTTCGGTGTAAAAAAATGTTCTTTTCTCACCATCTGTAAGATTTCTGTTGCTGCACTCAGGGATTGTTGGAGAAAGACAGCGAAGTGGACCAACAGGTTCAGGGTCAATAATGGAGACAGTGATGGTTGCTGAGATTGTGGCGACATCAGAGTGACCAATGACTGCAGGCGGTCAACAGGAAGAGGACGAGCTGAGACCAAGAACAGGGAGTGTAGGTGGTCCCACGCTTCTTTGCCATGTACCTGGAAACATAGATTACACAATAAATGTTTGGTCAGCTGACAGACGTCCACGTACAGACCGCACTGGAATCAAGAAGCACTGCTTTAAGTATCTGTCATACAAAAGAAAGCAATAGATTAGTAATTCATAAATAATGAACAAAGTAAACCCCATGCGAGTTGATCGTAATGGTAGAGACGACAGCACATCTCACAGGTTTATGAGAGGAGGCGGACAAACAGGAGACAGAGCGATGAAACTCGGGCCAGCTGGCCAGACACTCACTGAGAAATCAATACTACATCACCCTCTTCACCCGGCTCCCCTCCCTCTCTCTCTCTCTCTCTCTTCGCCAGTCTCATTCGCTCCTGCTCAGATTAACCATAATTCATTTTCTGAATGCGTTATGTATTTGTTCAATGGCTTTCGACGAAGACACATCTTCCAATAACGAAGAACAGATCATCCCCATTGTTAACTTGTTGAGTTATGATACTGCACATGCTAAAGGCAGACTGTCTGAGATTAAATCCAAACTATTTCCTTCTCAAGTCATCATATCATACAAAGATCAGCAGAGTGTTGTTCGTTGCCTTTTAGCGACAGACAATGCAATACCAGCAACAACATCATAAGAACAATGTCAATAGGTTTCTAAAATATGAAGATAAACGAGATCAATTGAATTATTTTCTCTAATGAAAGTCTTACCAGCTGCAGTGCTCTGTGGTGGCCCCTGTTAGTGGGGTGGTGGTAGAAGATCAGCAGCCACAGAAGGGGGCCACAGTCCTCAGGCTCCGATGTCACCAGCAGCTGGACAGCCACTTGCACCCAGTGGGCACACTGAACCAGCAGGAACCAGGCCTCGAACACTCTGTGGTACCTCCTGCAGAAGCGGAGCAGAAACAGAGCTCAACACTAAAGGTAGAGAGCTGTCCTAATATTCCCTCTAGGCATCATGGGATCTGTGCTGCGGTGGCAGAAGTGCGTGGATAAATGACACTGCAGCACACCGTATCTTTATGAAAACACAAGGGGCCGAGGGGACCAATGGCCTCTTGGTCCTCCACAGACAGAAACATAGAACAGCTGGCCACTCACACACAGCCCCACAAGGTGAAAACTATACCAGCGACGCTGGTAATCATTTATAGCAAAAATCACCAATTCCGTCTCGACCACGGAGCATTACAAAGTCCACATACTTGTGGCCTTCATCAACAGTTTGAGTTTCATGTGACCTGATATTATATACATCTACATGACAACTGAGCAAACTTAATCTGCCGATGAAGGCTACACGTCAGGGATCAAAACTATGGAAGTAGACATCGTGATGAGGGTTTTTTTGTGTCAAATCAATTGTAATTTGTAATGGTGGGTTAAAAACAATGTTATAAGTTCACCATTCTTTAAACAGGAACAATATCTATAAACTACCGGTAAGCAGATTTGGGAGGTTTCATTTAGTTCCTAAATAGCCGGCCACTTCCCAGCTTCCCAAGGGATGTGTGTTGAATATGTACAACTTTCTCCTTCTCCAAGTCCTGACCCAAACTGCTCGAGTGAAATGTCATCCAAATAAATGACACACATATATAGTCGTGGGTCAAACAATTAAAAAAATGTGACAGCATAAAGGAGATAAATAAAAAGGAGAACTCGGATAGATTTGTGTGTATAAACCTTGTTTGGATTCTAAATGTGGTGAAAGGGCTGCCGGCTCTCTCCTCTTCTTCCTCTTTGGTTGAGCCCAATGGTTTCTTCTTCTACATTTTGGTTTTAGCTTCCTAACTGCATATCTTTTTTATCTTTTCCTTTTCTTAGCTTACAGAATATATTTGGTATAATGAAAAAAAAAAAAAAAGAAAAGTGATTCAAAGATGTCACTTTGGGTTCTGGGAAGCTGTAATGGGCATTTTCCCCTCTTCTCTCACAATGTACAGACAAGAGAATTAATTACATGTCGCATACTAATAAATAATTAAAATAGTGACGCAGATTAATGTAAAATTTAAAAAAGTGCACTTATTTGAAGATTGCAAGATGGACTTAAGGTCGAGATAGAGAGCTGCAGCAGAGTGAAACAATGAGGCAATAACTTAAAGAGTGAGAAGGATCTCTCATCGAATTTGCCCAACATCATCATCATCATCATCATCCTCATCAGGCTCTCTTCCTCATCTCCTTTCTTTCCCCTTGGCTCCAAAATACCAACTGCAGCCCCCTCCTGCAGAGCACTGGCAGCTGCATCTTCGGTCAGAGCAGCACACCATTCTACTTTTTCACCGTTGGCTCGGAACAATGTTTTGGGAATTTTTCATGGAGAATGGAGCAGTGGTGGGGATAATGAGCCCCGTTAAAAACCGCAGCAGGAGCGTATCCAGCCAGCTGCTCCATCTCTCGGACATCAACTGCTTTTCATCTGCATCCTCTTTCCTCTTTTTCTCTAAATGCGTACAGCCAAGGCTACTCACTCTCAGCGTTTCTCCATTTCATACTAATATGGTATGTTTTTCTCGAGTTCTTCTTCTGCATTCCTGTTCTCACTCTTCTTGGGCTTTCCAACACGACAGCTCTCTCTCTTTCCCGAGCTAATAGCCTCCGAGCATTGCGCCAGGGGCTCTCTGCTGTGATGCAAGGGGGAAATATCTGACTCACCACCCCCTCAACAGCAGTTAATGGAAATAAGGACACCACACAGGCATTCAGTGAGGTGGTAGATGCAGACACACATTAACACATTCCCTCTGCAAGCCTTTCTCACTCTAATCTGGTGCTACTGCTGGTGTCTCCGTCTCCCTCCTCTTCCTCCTCTGTCAGTCTCTGTAATGAGCCGCTGAGCCAGTGCAGGTGACGTCTCCGAGCCTCTTGAGGCATCTCTGCAAAAACAGAGTCAGAAATACAGACATAATGATTACTTGAAGAACATGTAAAATGAATTAGTATTCACAAAATGCAAAGCCTTTCTTGTTGAAGGAGCAGTTTAAAATGATGGGAATACAATTATTTGAATAGGAAGATGGATACCACCAATAGCGAGAGAGAGAGAGAGCGAGCGAGCGAGAGATTCAGCCTGATTCAGCTTTATTTTACAATCTGAAATTTAATCCATTATCTTTTCTGCTCATCCGGGGCCAGGCTGTGGGGCAGCAGGCTTAGCAGGGTATTCCAGACGTCCAGGCAACATTTCCCAGCTTTTTCTGGGGGAGTCTGAGGCGTTCCCAAGCCATACAAGAGGTGTAACCTCTGCCGCGTGTTCTGGATCAGATGGACGTGCCTGGAAAACCTCTAAAGTGAAGCGTCCAGGGGGCATCGTGATCAGATGCCCGAACCACACACACCGGACACGTGTTTAAAGGGCCGGAGTGGTGCTTATCAAAAACAAAACTCACAAACCAAATGTTGTACTAAACCCCCACTTCACTGACACTTCAGGTTAACCATCAAACTTAAAGAAACTTAACCAAATATATCTTGATCCAGCCCCCCCCCACCCCCCCCCCACCATGCTAGGTCTTAATTTATAACTTTTTCACAGGAAGCCCAAATCCTGAAGAGACCTCAAGCCTTCTACTCTTCACAGTACCGTTTACATTCAGTCTCCAGCGAAAAATGGCCCTTCACCACATATGCGCGCGCGCGCGCACACACACACACACACACACACACACACACACACACACACACACACACACACACACACACACACACACACACACACACACACACACACACACACACACACACACACACACACACACACACACACACACACTAATAATTAACTCTGCGTTCTGGCTGGGCTCCAGTGTGTCCCTAAATGGCTGCATTCATGTAAATCACTCCTGCCTGCAGGCCGGTCTGGGCACACACTGATAAGCCCTGCTCCACCGTTCCCCTGCGCTCACCTATTGTGCATCGGTTCAACAGTAAAGATTCCTATACATAAACACTGGTAATACATATTCAGCACAGATTAAATATATATTCTTCTAAATGAGAATAACAATAAGGTGCATTAGTGCGTTTGTAGAAGACAATCAAGAGTTTCAGTTATTCACATGTATCTTGTAAAAAACAGGCGACTCGTTAAACGTCTGCATAGATTTGATATAAGTAACGGCACTAAGCATAACTTCTGTTCCACGTTATTTCAACTTTTATATCCAACATAAAGAAGTTAACACAGTTGCTGACTAACTAAAATTGATTGGCAAGACCAAGACGCACAAGAGTCCATTCAGTCTGCAGCAGGAAGCCTTTGTTGACACACAGTTAAAGAATACCTGAAGAGACCTTTTCTCACAATGTGGGGTTTTGTACATTGTGTCAGCGTCAAATATCCGGACACACACACGCGGATGAGAGTGTGTTTGTGTGTGTGTGTGTGTATATACACTGACCTGAGGGCGGGGTCAAGAGAGGAAGCAGCAGCCTCTGAGGTGACTGTGGGAACATGGCCTTCAGAGATACGCGTGTCTGAAACAACGCAAAGCACACATTTTCCTGAGCTTCATAAACGTAAATCATATTTACCTTGAACTCATACATCGCTGTGCTCTGAAAGAAGTCTGAAAAATGGCATTTTGAACGGGAGTCTGTGTAACGGTGATACAGTAGGTGCTAATGTGTAATGCAGCGTGTAATAGGTAGCGTTTAGTGCAGTGTGACTACAGCCATTAAAACAGATTCCACTGTAAATACACTATAGCACTGCCACCTACTGGTTGATAGGGGTGACAAGGAGCTGAGCTATATTCACCAAACCGGTCAGCAGGTAATACATAGAACCTATGTCGTAACACACGTATGTTTTCTGGCCTTTTGATGGTAATGGCTCACATATGAGTGCCAGAAAGTTCCCTACAGTCACACAGGGCATGTTGATTGAGGTCCACTATACAACAACAACACACTCGTGTATATCTGAGAGAATCTGTGGCAGCTGAGAGTTTTAGTAAACTGGCACATCAGTGTAACAGCCGACAGAGGTTTCCACACATTGCAGGTGTTTCATTTGTACAAAAAGTTATTACCCGCAAATTGATGCTTTAAAAGCGATTTGCCTTTCTTGTCGACGAGGCAGAGGTGTGAACCGTGGTGTGTGTGCAGTGAGTGTAGCAAGCTCTCGGCTGGAGACGGAGGGATAATGGTGTGGATGGTTCATCAAATGTTGAGTGATTTTGCCTGCAGAGGGGAGCTAATTGTTCATCTCCCTGTGAGTGCATCTAAGTCTGCGGCATTATAGAAGTAACCTTCCTTTTACTTCAGGCAGCAATGGCAGATAACAATCATAATAATAATAATAATAATAATAATAAACAAAATGTGGTGGAGTATGGTGACAAGAAAACATGGATTTATTTTGTCCCCCAATACAATAATCAATGGATTAGCCTTAAAAAAAAAAAAATATATATATATATATATATATATATATATATATCTATATATATATATATATATATATATATATATCTATATATATATATATATATATCTATATATATATATATATATAAATAAATATATATATAAATAAATATATATATAAATATTTATATATATATATAAATAAATAAATAAATAAATAAATAAATATATATATATATTATAATCGTTAGTTTCAGCCCTTAAAACACAAATATTTGTGTCTGTCAGACTTTGGGTTCTTTGGTTGAGGAGTGGAGGCCTACCTGATGCTGCTGCAGTGCCAGTTCCCTGAGGAAACAGCTGGTAAAGGTTCGGATGAAATACTTAACAGACTCTTTCCCTTCGGCTTGCTTAAGGATGGACCTGTGGGACAAACACACAATTATGGCCGTACAGAAATACACAAACGCAACATGATACACCAGCCAAAAACACTCACACACAGGAGCATCACAACAACCTTAAAGTGACACTCCAGCACTCACCTGAAGATGTCGTTTACAACCAGGAATATAGAGCAGTGCTGAGCGCAGGCTTTAGGCTGAAACACACAAAAACACATTTATTAAACTTTGTAAAATTGTGTTGCTTCATGGATATTAAAAGCCTACACTTACAATCCAGAAACTAAAGAGAGCACATGATGAAACCCATCCATTCCATTGTAACTAAATTCAAGAACACAAACTACCAGATATAGACCACTGGGTGTCACTGTTGCACCAGCTACTAATCTTCAATGAGTCACAGTTCCTCCCTGTTCTCACTGTCTCCCCACTAACCACTCAGTTTACCACTCTGTCAGTTATTCCTTCAAACACACACACACACACCTCTGCCTAATGTACACTCATCATGTGTTTTAGATTAAACGCACTCTAAAACGCCCAAGCGTAAACATTCTACAGCTGCACTGTTCAAGTCTGCATGTTTATATATCTTCTAGTCCCAATTATTCTCCCTCTCAGCCCCCAGAAATGTACCAACAACCTAGTTCTGTAAAGGACTGATTAAGACCATTGTCAATCCAGCCAAAACACACATTCAACTGCAGATGTAATTGTAATTGTGCCAGAGTAAAAGACCAATTAGAGTCTCAGTGAGGTCAATAACAACAAACAACACCACCCAGTGTTTATATGGCGTCATTACAACGTCCCAACATACAAATCAAGTGCTGTCATCCTCCGTTTTGACAGGTCATGTTTCTTTTTTGTCCTCTCGGGCCAGAAACCAGCATTAATCAATCAAAAGGTACATTTACGCGAGCATCTGCAATACGTTGGCATACATTTAATGGGAGTCAGTGTAATTCGGCGTATGCGGCTTGCATGCCAGCGTGCATGCATGTGTGCAAACTCCATGTCTACCCCCCCCCCCCCCCCAGTGAAAACAGATGTTATTTTTTGAGCATCCTCCTCCATACCTTACCACTTCAAGGAGGGTCAATTACAGCACACAACAAACATCCTGTTTTTGGAAGTAAGGCCCAGGAAGTGAGTGTTTATTGTTATTGGACCTGCGTCTCTCACTGGATCACAGAGCGGTGGGGCAAGCCAAAACCAGGAATGTGAGCCTCATTTCATCTTTCACAATTTGGATCGGAGCCGTTTTAAACAAGTGAGTGAAAGGGAGGCGAGAGGAGACACAAGCCAGTCGGCTCACATGCCTCTCGTTGTGTTGCTCTTGCACACGTGTACACCAACGGAGACTCGCACACACAGAGACACATGTGAAACGCACGTCTGACTTCCAAACAACCTGAAGGCTGAGTGAAACCTAAACGTATGCCTCCCACCCTGCTAACGGCAGACACGCTATACCAGATGCAATTTCATAAACAAAGCATAAATCAAGTGCAATCAACAGGCAGACATATTGTTGTACATGCAGTGTTAGTAATTCATACCCATGTTCACCAGTGTGTTCCAATCTATCTCCAGTTTGAGAACAGAACTGAAAAGGTTTGCTTAAAGTCTGTTATGTACACAGCTCAAGTGGACCATCACTGTGGGGAAACACAAGTGACACAACTGACAAACCTTACTGAAGTTAACATGAGGCAAGCTGGCAGGTAAATCCACTGACACATCTAGCTTCCAAAGGCAAGCGGTAAGCTAGGTAAATAGGATCGCATTCATGGGTATTGTATTGCACGGCACAGACGTTTGGCACAAACAATTTGTAGAAAGCACGTCGACATAGATTTAGCTCCTCTCCGTCCTGTGCCGTGCCTGCTCGGTGAACTGGCCGAGATTCTGAACGTGTTTCATCTGAGATTTCTTGAATTGTTTTGTTTCAGTGACATATTTAACTACCGGTATTCATTGTTATCCCTGCTTCTCCCAATGGCTGCACTAATGTGTCCAACATGTTCTAAGTTATTGTGGGATTTAAAAAAAAAAAAAGCAACCCTTGGTGGCCAAGGGAAAAGAACACAACCCACTGCTGGTATTTTCGATTTGCATTGTAGTAATGAGGACAGTCAATAACGACCTGTAAATCAAAAAGAAACCTTCTGATTTTTAAAACACGGCATGATCCAAGTTAAAAGTTATATGAAGTGGGGAGTGGCCGAGGACTCAAGTGACAGAGTTCAGTACAGTAAATGCTGTGTAGCACGAGCCAAATGATGTGAGACGCAGTTTGGAGCTAGCCAAATGATGTGGGATGCATGCAGAGCAAAGCCAACTGGTGCGAGTTAGCCCGGCAATAACAGTCAATAAAGATCAACCAAAAAGGCAAAGGAACGCTTCCAAGTACCATGCATACAAAAACATTACAACTGCTATACCTCATAACAAATGAGTAGGCCTTATACTCAAACTGTTTGGTTTCACAGTTTACAAATCAGTTCAAAATGGGATCCAAAAACATACGGAGCGTGCAGTGATTTCTGATGTGAGACTCTATAGCCTAATGCAGGGCAGATGAGTCATACTATGTACAGGACAAAACCGTTTAACAACAGCAATGTGTCACCAATTCATCAACAATGCTGCCAATTCATCAAAATGCCAAAGAAGTCCGTGCTTGGCCGTCATGGACTTCTATCTTCCCACAATGATGTTGTCAAAGTAGCTGTGCATGGAGGTATATTAGGTCAAATATATGAGATTTAAATCAGGGGTTCCACGGGAACAGAACACATGTGGACAGAACACATGTTTTTGGCAAATCTGGGCATATCTATCACAGAAGTACGTGACTTCATCCTTTTTGAGTCCTCATTTCAGAAGATTACCCACCAGCAGTGACTGCTCCAGTTGCTTCTGTGGAATTGACCTCGAGTTGGTGAGAGCACACTCCAGCAGGCTGAGCACTGCTTCCTCCAGGCTGGGCAGGTTGTGATACCACAGAGAGACTACAGCCTGCTCCTCCAATGACAAGCATTTGCTAGAAAAAACAACAAAGAAAACAGCACAGACATTATCATCGCAGCTACAAACATCACATCTAAAATATGAGCAACTTTGGATACAACTTAACAGAAAAACTTCCTGGAAACATATTTTACCGCCCAACAAGAACTCAGTGTTCCTACCTGGCATGGGCGGAGCTCAGAGCAACCAGGAAGTCTTCACTAAGTGCGGCCCTGACACAAGTCACTGGCTGCTGCAGCAGTGCACCAATGAGAGGAGCCGCCTCGGGACATGTGACCAGGGGGACGCAAGCCTCTGATGTGGCCAGAATGTTGTCACATGAACACCTGCACAGAGTAATACAGACAAAATCTGTATTATCTGGAACTTATTATCAATGGCCTACTTTATAAAAACAGAAAAGGCAAAATAATATCTGTTTCCAGCTTTTTAAACGTGAGGATTTGCTTTTTCCCTCTGTTGAATGGCACTGTCGGTGGAATAACTTTGGGTCTGTAGGTCTGCCAAATAAGACATATGATGACATCACCGTGGGATCTGGTAACCTGTGATGATCAATATTTCCCCACTATTTCATAGGCCCAAACAATATTGGGGAAAATAATCAGCAGGTAATTAATTATGAATATAACTGTAAGGGGCGGGCCTTGTTTCCTCTGTGCTGTACCTCTGATTGATGTTGCCCAAAGAGCTGCAGCTCTTCCCAATGTTCTCCTGCAGCAGTGCCACCATCTGAAGAGCAGGAAAGAGCACAACTTGCATGTAATGTTGACATAATTACCGTATTTATCAATGCAGGCAAGAATAAAACAGAAAGGAAAGGCCGATACCTTTCTCAGAACTTTGAGATGGTACTCTTTAGGCGGAACACCCATTTGCTTCATCAATGCCTGCGCTGGACCATCGTCTTCCTCTGTAGCAAGCTGACACAGCACCTTCTGTGGGAGGGCAGGCAACATAATGTGCAGCTGATTATTGGCACTTTATGTGTATATCTATAACAGACTTTAATGAAGTCTGCCCGAAACCCCTAGATTCAGCATCAAAGCTAATGAGTTACTGGAATATAGGATGACTCTGTCGGCGTCACATCATTTGAACCACATCAGTGGAGAAAAAGGCATTTCAGTCAGCGAGAATGTATGGACGGCATATGAGCAACTTGAGAAATGAACACTCTTTGTTTCCGAGCGCCTTGGTGTTTTACAAGCATTTTTCAGAAGGGGCCTCATCATACGCTGATAAAACTAGACTCATAAACTCCACTGATCTCGTCTGACAAAAAGTGAGTCATAATTAGGTAACAAAAGAGGGACTCGTACTATAAGTCATGATCTTACAAGAGTGGCTCTCAAACTTGAGGGATGCTTCTTCTCAAGGAATACATTGCGAGGCAGACATTCTCAGAAACAGCAACAAAGATGCCACACAGTGTTTAGTTGTCTTGTGATTAATAAACTGTATGTTTGCTTTCATAGATATTCACTCGGAAGTGTTGCTTTGAATCATGGATTGATTTAGAGTTTAGAAACAGCCCTCTCTATTTAATCACAATAAGCCGATTCATTGGTACAAGTTGGAAAGTGCGATACAACAGAAACAGCCAAGGCCTCACATCTTCAGCACGCATCTGTTTTTACAACTCCAATGAACCGAAAACAGAAAAACCCCACACCACTAAGAGCAGACTAAAGAAGTACAAATCCCTTTCAAACTGCAGATCAAAGGACGTCAACACGAGATGAGGAGAGGGAGAGATCGAGAGTGGCACAATATGTATTCAAAAAAAAAAAAAAGTGAAGGAGTAAAAAACATAATCCCAGCGGGGATTGCTGGTGGAGCTCTGTGGTTTCTTTGGCCGGGCTCTACAGCACGCTAAGATGCTTACCCTCCACAGAGTCTGACAAAATAACCCCAATCACTTCCATCTGAGCACCCTCAAACTCTGCACATTGAGTACATACAAAACCAATCACACTTATTCCACCCGTGGTAAGGAGGCACAGTGGGGCCGGGGGAAATGAGAGGGAAGGAGGCCTGGTTAGAAGGAATGGCAGAGAGAGAGACTGGAACGCAGTGCGATGGCTGTATTTAGAGCAGGAGGGGGGGGGGGGTGGGTCACCAGAAGAATGCGATGAAGGGCAAATGGGTAGATGAAAATGAGCTGGTTTTGGACGTGCTGCTGCCAAAGAAACGATCCCTCTATAAATCTAAAATTAAAACACAGGATGGGGAAAAATGCACGAGGCATAGACTTGAGTTGGTTTTGATGAGTGCCTGTTAACAATTACTGAGCCATGATTGAATTCTCCCAAAACCAATGAAAGTCTTGAGTATCGCCTCAGATGGTCAAAACAACAGAGACAAATAGAGAAGCGATGAAGTGAGGGAAAAGGAGAACAGAAAAGTCAGGGTGAGCATGCAAAATAATGACGTTATACGCACTTGTGCACAAACTCAGTGCACTGACATTGTGTGCATTGTTAAAGAAAAGAGTCATTTCAAACAGTGTGTTTTCCTCCAACATCAAATGCCCGATCTATAATCTTTAGACCTCAGGAATTTGAAGGATTTCAAAATACATAATCAAAGAGGTTTATGTAATGCAAAAGAGAAAAACAGTAGTTTGTGTGCTTCTCACACTTACTTTGTTTCGATTGGAAAATCTTATACCGAAATATGATATAAAGAAATAAATAAAGAATATCGCCGAAATAAAGAATATCGTGAAATAGAACTGTCTGCAAACAGTCTGAGAGACATGTTAAGTATGGAAGAGTAGCTTAGCTTAGCATGAAAAGTGGTAGCGGGGGGAAACAGATCCTTGGACAGAGCCTGGCTCTGTCCAAAGTTCATTACATCAACAAACTTTACTTACAGCGACGATGAAACTCAAGACAATGCTCACGGATTTTGGTAGCGAAGAAAATGTTACAGCAAAAAAATGACAATTT
This sequence comes from Melanostigma gelatinosum, assembly GCF_949748355.1. Classification (NCBI taxonomy): domain Eukaryota; kingdom Metazoa; phylum Chordata; class Actinopteri; order Perciformes; family Zoarcidae; genus Melanostigma; species Melanostigma gelatinosum. Next base: position 20,100,516 of record NC_136639.1, read on the forward strand.
TTCATTTATATTTTATGAGAAATATGGATATTTCTCAAAACATTGAACTATTCCTTTGAGTTAATGGAAAAAGCGTGAAGGAAGAACCATTATTGGAAACATTATTGTCACAAAGAGACTTTCATCTCCAAATTAAACACAGAGTGAAGCAGCTGATGTGAGCCGTCGAAAAATATGTTTTCAAACACTAAAGCAGCCTCAGCAGCTCCGGGGCCAACCTGTGGTTCACCCCGTTTGAGTCAGTTAAAGATACACGTCAAAGAATAAGATATCAAACCAGCCATCCTCCGGCCCTCTAATATTACACTCTCTCATGCTTTACTTATCTGTCATCTCTTCAAACATCGTGCCATTTTGCTGCAGCACTGTGTGGTCCCCCTGCTAGTACAGGATGTAGAGAAACAGACCGATTGAGCTAATGACTATCTGACATAGCCTGCAGCTATGTGGCTGTACCCAGCATTCATCCACACCCAGTGAGAACACTCAGATGTGGAGAGGAGAGGTAGACAGGGCGGGCCAAAAGGCAAAGCGCTCCGCACGTTATTATAATTTAAAGAGAACAGCATATACAGTAGCAGTACAATGCATGTTTTTGCACAAATACTCGCATACATATGCGAGCACAAGCACATAATTACAGTATTTAGGTGCCACTTAGCACAAGACCCTCAGTCTATTAAGAAGGCAGCAGGAAAACAATGTTGGGGAGCAAGATCAGACAGGGCTAACAGAAAACAGGCTGCATTCTGCATTCCAGGACCGGCAGTCCAACACAACGCAGACACAGGGAGAGACACAGAGACACACCATCTCTGGCCTAAAACCATACATCTGCACTGCTCCCCCAGACGGGATGAGCTGCGGTGGTGAAAAGGTTATTCTTTTTTTGTGCTTCCCGCCATTCCTGTCATTTGTGGGGAGAGGAAGCGTCTTTGGAGAAGAGGAGGAGGAGGAGGAGGAGGAGAAGCTGCAGAGTTTGTTTTGAGCTTATTGTACTTGTGCACTTGTGGACACTTTCATCCTGTCCTGCATGCCACTTCAGTGAACCCTTTGAGTCTGTCTATCAGGGCTTTATCACAAGCATTCGGCCACAACTAAATGTTGAAAATATAGTTTGAACCTGAACCTTTTTAAATGCTCAAGGAAGAATGCCATCATTGTTTGAATAAGGGTCAGCAGAAAAGAAGAGTTACTTGGTCATGGCTCTCCTGACTATTTGAGAAAGTTAAGCACACTGTTCATAATCACAGCAAAGTTTGCACTCTCACTAAACCTTAAGTGTTGCTGTCTATTCTAAGAAAATCTTCCCTCCAACCATGATCGCCTCCTTCCAGCAGAGATGAGTGAGGTAAAAGTGGCTTCATGAGCAGCGTTGAAGGGATTGAAGGAGCACAAACGTAATGACATCTCCCTTTACTTTGATTAAAATATATATGTTAACATCGTAAATGTAATTTAAATTGTAAATCTGTACACCACACTGTACACTTGCACATTGAACTGCATATATACAGACACATGCCCACACAAGCACTCAGACGTACTGTAGACACAAACACAACCATACACACGTGCACTTTGCTTCCCCTCTTATGGGTCAAAGACCATCTGGCAATTTCAAGGTTTACTTTCAAGGCACTGTTTTAATTAACAAGATGTTTTATTAGATGATAAATTAATCAAAAGAATACAAACACAGTTAATCTGGCAAAAATGTGAAAGTTCCACATTGTTTATCATAAGCCATCTGCGTGAACCCTCTCAAAGTTGAAAATTGCAGAATCTTTTCTTCCCTCTGTTCTCTTTCCCTCCTTTCTGTGAGTGTGTGTGTGTGTGTGTGTGTGTGTGTGTGCGTGTGTGTGTGTGTGCACGCCATGAACACACGGTGAGCGAGATCAACTAACCAGAATACGAAGGCTGATCCTTCTGTGGTGACGAGGGCCAGTGAAACAGTCAATTCTAATTTGCTTTCAACATATGTTTTACAGTTTTGGGCACAAAGGGCTTAGACTAACAGAGACCCAATCTACCTCACTCATCATCCATGTCCCATTGGAGAGGAGAAGCAGAGGGCTGGCGAGAAAACCCTTATTAAAATTAAATCAGACAGAAAATCTCTTCAGCGGCCCAAAGGCAATCGAAGACAGATTATTTTAAGTTTGTTGGGGTATTTAAGAGATGCTAATCAGTCTGTATGTCCAGTCTTTCCGGATCTACTTCGGACATGAACAGCAAACAGACCAGGCCTGACAATTGGAGTTTTTGTCTCCATCTATTCCAGCTTCCCTCAGTCATGATTATGTGTTTAATCTCTGTCTAACCCCACTAGGTGGGTCCATTTGACCAATGAAACTTGCAGCAAAGATGGATTACTTCATGTGGCATCTTAATTGACAATGTTTCTTTACTCCATCCTTCCATTCATTATCTTCCACTTAACCGGGCCAGGTTGCAGGGACAGCAGGCGTAACAGGGTATTCCAGAGGTCTCTCTCTCCCCATCAACGTTTTCCAGCTCTTTCTTTTCCAGCTCCGAGGCGTTCCCACCCCAGAGGAGGTATACAAGCTCTAAAACAGGTTCTGGTTCCACCCCTGGGCCTCTTACCCAGTTGGACGTGCCGGGAAAACCTCTAAAGGGAGGCGTCCAGGAGGCATCCTGATCATCAGATGTCCGAACCACCTCACCTGGCCCCTTTCGATGCGAAGGAGCAGCGGCTCTACTATGAGCTCCCTCCAGATGTCTGAGCTTCTCACACTATTTCAGCACAGAGGAAGCTCATTTTGGCCGCTTGTATCCGTGATCTCATTATGTCGGTCACTACCCAAAGCTCATGACCATAGGTGAGGGTCGGAACGTAGATGGACTGGTAAATCGAGAGCTTTGCCTTCCAGCTCTGTTGCCTCTTCAGCACAGCGGTCCGGTGCGACGCCCGCATCACTGCTGACGTCGCACCAAACCGACTGTACATCTACCATACCAATTGATCATGTACCAAAACGGAGGTGTTCTATCGACACTGGTATCAAAATATTTCGAATGATGTCTAGCCCTATTCCTTCTGTTTGTAGTGTTTTTAAGGAATCGTATACAAGTATTAGATAGATTAAAGAGATGACAGAAAATCAAGGATACAGTTGAGGTCCAACCACAAACAGCAGGGATGCTTCAGTTTCTGTTTGACGCATCAACCTCAAGGGAAATCTGGGTGCTAAAGCACTCTTTCTACTTGATCCTTAATTTAACAAAAAGTTCAGGAAATGTCCAGTTACTGCACATGCAGAGATGACGTGAATCTCAGAGGTAGAAAGTGGCATGTAAAAGCAATCACGGATCACTTTTGTTAAACCATTATTTATATATTTAAAAAATAATCAATATTCTAAGTCCTAACCTAATTCACTTCCATCTAAGTTCTCTATTAACAGAAGAAGAGAGAGTCCATTCCATACATACCCGTATCCACTGGTTGGCTTTCCTTTCCAAAGCATTGCCTGGATGCTCCGAGTACAGTCCCCACAAACACTGGAACAGCAGCCGTCTGCCTGCAGCTGCAGACAGCAAGACACAATGGATGGTGGAGTTATGGTTTAATATAACACCTGCTTCACACATATAAGCATCAAAATGACTCATGCTTGTAAAGAGACGATCATTCGTCTGGACCTGATCCATCCACTATTCTCCAATACAGAGTTAAAGTTGTTCCCACGGTGCACTCACCATCAGCAGTGACATAAGGGTTCCAGCAGAGTCGGCCAAGAAACTGTCCGAGGAGGGGCAGCGTCTTCATGGTCTCTGCTGTGGAGCTCTTGGGGACATTACAGAGACAGCCACAGGCCGGAGAACATGAATTTAATAGTCGACATGTTTTGTACTCTCACACCTTTGAGCTGCATAGCTCGGACTAATAACTTAAGTGGGTTGGTTCTCTGAGATGAAGGCACATACACAGTCATTTGTTTTCCCCCATCTAGCATATAATCAGACATTACACAAGTGGAACCAATCCCCCAAAATAAAATCTCCTTCCTTCAACGCCTCACCGTATGAGATATTTGCTCCTCCTCCTCTGTTTCATCCTCCTTTGCTTAATCCTTTTAACCTAGCAACCCTGCGTGCCACAACACCAAACATTAGAAGATCACAAGTCTAGTTAATGGCTCAGGATATTAAGTTGAATAGCAGCCACATCCACAGGTGTACAGTAGTCGTGCATTACTCATGCGTCACCTTAGTTTCCCCCTATTTTGGTCGTGTCACAATTACAACCACAGTTTCAATAGTGAGAGATACACAGCGCAGAACAGGGGCTCTGGTCGAGGGCGCTATACCTGTGACAGTTTAAGTACGTGTGTGTCTGTGCTTCTCTATCCAGCTCAAACAACAGACCATGTGATTTGTTTCACTTCACAGCCAATTAAAAGATCCAGCAGGTTTCAAGTCAGGGTAAAAACTGTATTAAAGGAACTTGAAAAGCCTTTAATCCTGACCGACTATTCATTTCAGCTTTGAGAATATTATATTTTCCCAGATGATCGTCACACGGTCTGGAAAGATTCCAATAATATGACAGGGCAGAAACGAAGTTTCATGTCAACCTGCCAGACGAATCAGTCAACCCCAACTCGGTGTAGTGCGCACATTTAAAGGTTTGTCAGAAAAGTACTCAACATTGTCTGCGCTTCCTCAGGGCTGAAAACATCTCAAGTCAAGCTGGAGACTGCGACAAATGCCTTCAGTCTAGATGAAGACTTTTAAACTCATTTTTGTGTACAAGTTTGTTTTAGTTTCATCCAATTACCTTTCTGGGTTTAATACAGTGGGGGTTTTCTGCATTAGACATTATTTGTACAATAAGATGACTGCAGTGGGGCATACAGCACAGAAAGCAGATCAAAGAGGTATTACTTCAATTTACAAGCAAGTCTGCACACGTGCATGAATCATGCATTTACAATATTAGTCAGTATTCATTGCATATTTTAAGATGATATCATGAATTTCACCTGTGAGCTAATTGAACTGTAGAGAACAGCTTTGATGCAGGAGAGACCCACAAAAAGAGATCTCACTTAAGCCAGTTGTAATTGAAGCAGCGTGCTGTAGCTCAACCAAAGATGATTGTTTGGTGATCAGTATCTCATGTGATCTTAGAATGTGGAAAAGCATGGACGCCAATCTGAAATATCACCCATTGGTTTTCTGATGGGCTTCAAAATATATCCCTCTTCTTGTCCCATGGCTTCCCCTTGGGCTCATCCTGCCATCAGCCTCAATCACGCTCCATTGTCCATCGTGTTGCATTGCCAATATGCATCGTTCTTGCTTCACGCACCTTTCATCGGAAATAATCAGAGAGCACTGAGCAGACATGGAGACGCCTAAATGTAGCATTGGATAAAAGGAAAGACGTTCAATTAACTTTTGGCCTATATGTTCAAAACCAGCACCAGACAGACAAGGAGATTAACTTGACTCACTCAAGTGGATGAGATCACCATTAATGGGAAGCAGAGTGGCAATAGGCCATGTAGGGTTTCTCTAAGTGCCCCCAAAACACCACCAACGCTGTCTGGGAAAACAGCCCTCACACTCTGCCTTCCAATCAATCCAACAACACATGGTCAACGTTGTGTGCGAGTATACATGTGCATTTGTGTGTTGGTGATGCAACTAAAGAAAAGGTTGTTTATTTACATTAAGAACTTTAATAAAGCTTTGTGACATCAGGAATGCCCATAAGAATCGGCAATCGCAACAGAAAGTCATCATCACTGACTATCAGGGCCAACGCGCCGTCAAAGCCTTGCAACATCCTCCCTGATTAAAAACGGGCTTTGAGACAAGACAATGTATCTTAGAGAGGAAACACTTCTGTTGCTGACATCACTGAACCACAATCAGAGTAGCAGTAAAATCAAATAAAGCTCGAGACAACTTTGGTTCAGGCTCTACTTAAGGGGGGCTGGTTTTTAAGGGGGACCAGCTATTCTTAAACTAAAACGGAGTAAAGTTTGTTCAGGTAACGCGACGAGGCCGAAAAGGATCACAGAGAGGGTTTGTTATTTTAGTCTTTATTGTTTTTCAAGTAAATAAATACAGAAGGAAATATTAAGGCAGGCAATTGTGTTCTTAATGCCATGCAGAGCTATTCAATTGTCAAGCATATGCATTGGATTGATTTTAATAACTTGAACAGAGGCATTCTTAAAGTGTGCAGCTGTTTTATCGTGGAAAACAGAAAAATCGGATTAGGACTCGGCAGATATTCAATATTGAATGATGGGATCAGGGTACAAAAAAAAAAAAGTACATTTGTGATATTATGGGGTAGTGTGGGACCATTTATTGGCACAGTGACTTTCTGAAACTTCCATTGTTTGCATGAAAACCTCATGGTGATCACCAGACTGGAGGAAGTTACTGCGCCCGGCCAAGAAATAGGCTGGCACATAACATAACCCCACCTAAAATAACGAACAGCCATTTTACACATTTCTGTTCAGACTACCCGGGCTGGATCCAACATGTTCGTTCGTGATCTGTAGATGTGCTGCAAGGTGGATTTGGTTTGGACAGAGCCAGCCTAGTTGTTTTCCCTCCGTTTCAAACCTTTATGCTATTCTAAGCTAAGCTAGGCATCTGCTTGGCTCCTGCCTCATATTAAACTGACAGATACGAGAGTGGTATTGATCAAACTCTCAGCGAGAGAGCAAATACGCAACTTTCCAAAACATATCAAAATATTTCCAAGATACTTCCTCCACTTTTCTAACCAAGTGTAAACCTGGAAATGAATCATAAATCTGAGTATTTCTCATCTCAGGCCATAAGCCGCAGGAAAGTTGTTAAGTTATCAAAGGATGCAAAATGGTGCCAAGAGGCAGGCTATCTTCAGCTGGACTTTTATGAGCCCACTGCCAGTAAAAATGATTTCCAAACCAATTAAACTATGCCATTCTTTCTGTCTTCGTATTCCGCTCCCCCATCCTACACATGCAGACACCTCTGCATGACGTACACCCGAAATAATGCTAGCAGAGAAGGAAAGGAGACAGACAGATAGAAATAACAGCCATTGATCTATAAAGAATATATGGCTAGTGGTACGAGTACAAAGTAAGACAGATAGAGACACTGAGACTCTAAACCACACGTGTCAAACTCAAGGCCCATGTCATTTTATGTGGCCCGCGAATCCGCCAGCAAAAACAAAACAAAAACTTTTTTTTTTTAATAATTAAAAGTTAGACTTGAAAATAAAAGTATCCCCATGGTCGAAATTATGAGATAGCATGTTGTCTGTGTACCGACATTAAAACTATCACAACAGGTGGACAGGAGAGGCAACAGCCCAAAAACAGGTTTTCCAACGATTGAAAAAGATCGACAAATAATCCCAAAATGTCCACGAAGAGAAAAATTGATGCAGAGGGAAGAAAATGGAATGAAAGATGGGAAAGCGAAAACATGTTTGTGCTTCAAGGAGAAAAATGGGTCTGTCTTCTGTGTTATGAGGCGTGTCGGTGATGAAGGATACAATTCACGTCGGCATTTTGACACCAAACACGGAGCTAAATTTAGCCTCCAAGAAAAACATCAAATTGTCCAAGAATTAAAAGGCAGACTGCAATCACAGCAGAATATATTTACACAGCTACAGCCCAGTGCATGCTGAAGGTATGTGAGCAGAGCTCCGACCAGATACAGACTTTTACAAATGTCAGTTTGTGAAGAAACACCATCGCAGACCGAGTTCATGAACTAGCAGCAATCTAACAACACAGCAGCTAAGAGACGAGCAGGTACTCGTCTTCTTCATTAACTGTTGATGAAAGCCCAGACAACACGGATACATCATCTATCCATGTTCATCAGACCTGACTCTCAGTGAGCAGCTCTTGGATGTAGCTGCCATGCACAGGACGACGACAGGGAGGAACATTAGTGATGCAGAGGTGACAAAAATGATTTATGTTATAATAACAGAAATGTGTTTAAATATAATTTTTCATTTATATAACTGCATGTACAATATTTGTACACTTCAATAAACAATAATCAAATGCAGAGAGAGTTATTTAACAATATGTTGGGAGAAGTTAGTTATACAGTCTTACAGTTACATCCGGCCCTTTGAGGGCGACCGTGACGCTGATGTGGCCCAGAGTGGAAATGAGTTTGACACCCCTGCTCTAAACTATCACCAGAGTGTTACATTAAAACATATGGGTTTGTAGAGAATCACAAATGAAAACCTGCAAGAGCACCGTGACTGGAGTACTAACAAGAAAAAGATTCCTCTGTGAGAAAAAGGGAGAGTATATTATGTGAGAGATATATGTGAGGGAGTTGTGGTTATAAAAAGCAGAACGTGCTAAGGGAAAAGAGCTGGAAGGAGGCATGGACGCGGTAACATTGAAATCTCACAGTCCTGCACCCCTCCGGTCCTCTGCCCCATTCCCAAATTTGCTGGACCTGATATGGGGATACATTAGGTTAGCGCTGGAGGTCCCAATGCGACTATTACCTGACTAACTCAACACTGTAGCACTGCCAGGCAGACATACACTCTGCACAGAGCAGCCTCTGTTAGCAGGACTCTACCAACGCTGGACTTACTGTTCATGGCCTGGCTAGGAGCGTGTGCGTTTTTCATGTTTGCGTTTGTGTGTGTGTGTGTGTGTGTGTGTGTGTGTGTGTGAGTACTAGACGTGCTAGTGTTTACATTAACTTCGGGTGGCTGTTTGGCATAACTAGATCTAATTTATTTATTTTGGTACGGTGGCAAGACTGTAAAACAGGCCTCTTAGTGGATACGGACCATTTTATTAGACTTAACGGGCATCTGGTAAATAAAGTGCCATATCTGTCAAGAATATGAATCTCAAAGCATCCCTTCATTCTGATAAAGTTAATAAAAGAAAATATGTGACGCCACAACATCAACTTCTTTTTTTACTACATCTGCTCACCATATTGTTGATGTGTGTGAGGAGTTGCTGGAGGAAATCCCTCAGTCTGCTCAAGTGCAGGGAGGTGTCTTTCTGAGTGTCAGCCTGGCCCCAAGCCACTGCTTTGTCCAGCCAGAAGCGCATCTCCTGGACGCTCAGCGGGGGCTCTGCCGTTTGTTGGAGCTGGATCAGTGGCTGCAGCTGAGATAGGGCTGGGCGATAAATCGATTTAATCGATTAATTCGAATGTGTGCTTTAAGGCGATGTGTTTTATTGAAAATCGAGAAAATCGCCCCCACCCCTCCCCCCCGTTGGGCTCCCGTAGTAGAGTGCGCGCGCATTGTTTACAAACGAAAACAATGGCGGCCAGCAGTGAAGCTCTCGTTCATAAGAGAGGGAAGAATGTGTCTTCGGTAGTCTGGAAATGGTTCGGGTTCGTGTCATCTGACACAGAACAAACAGCACCACGATGTAAGGTCTGTCTAAAAGCTATTGCTACAAAATCAAGCAGCACAACAAATTTAATGCAGCACCTCAAACAGAGGCATGCCGCCGAGTGGGAGAAGTGTTGTTGCCCTGAGGAGGGAGCAGGACCGCGGGAGCACAAGCGCCGCCGCCGCCGCCGCCGCCACCTCACAACAACAACCCAGCATTTTGGAGACATTCACCAACTGTACTCCGCATGAGAAGAAGAGTGCCCGGTGGAAAGCCATCACGGATGCAGTCGCGATGTATATCGCAAAAGATATGGTGCCCATATACACCGTGGAAAAGCCGGGGTTTATTCACCTTCTCAAAGCTTTGGACCCCAGGTACGTGCTACCAAGCCGTAAACATTTTTCTGACGTTGCCTTGCCTCGGCTGTACAATAGTACACGCCAAAGGATTTCTGCGGAGCTGGAGGGGATGTCATTCTACTCCGCAACAACTGACCTGTGGTCCAGCAGGTTGACCCAGACACCGATCCACTTGACTGGTAGAAGCGTCACCAACTTAACTTTCCAAGGCTAAGTACTTTAGCAAAGAAATACCTCTCTGTGCCAGCTACAAGTGCCCCCTCTGAGAGGCTTTTCAGTGTGTGGGAGGGCATTGTTACATGCCACCGTGCATGCCTGAAGCCAGAGGTAGTAGACAGGCTTGTCTTCCTGGCAAAAATATTTAGAAAAAACATGCACTACTGTTTAATACTGTTGGTTATGTTGTGAATGCACTTGATTTTGTTTACATGCACTTATTTACTGTGCAAAATATGTTATGTTGATGTTAGATCAGATGTTGCACTTTTGAAAATGTGAATGTTAAAGGGTCACATACATTTTATTTCATGCTGTGTTTGTATCAGTGTATTCAGTTAGAAAAGCTTACTGTAAAAAGTTACATTTGCACAGTTGTTTACAATGGAAGGCTACTATTTAATGCCATTTAATGTTATGTTTAATTTAATTTTATATTTAAATGATTCAGGGAAACAAAAGAGTGACCAAATACTTTTTGTATACTACAGGCACCTTTCTACAATGTTCAGGTTTTGTTTGCACTTTATTTTTATCAACCTACTTGGGAAAATCATCACAAAATAAAATAAAAAATAGTTTTCAACAGCTTCTGTCATCTGCAAAAAATTTTGGGGGAAAAAATCGATTTAAATCGTGAATCGGATTTTTTGTAAAAAAATCGGAGATTTTTTTTTTAGGCCATATCGCCCAGCCCTAAGCTGAGACATTGTACTTTGGACCGAAGCAAGAGCCTAAGTGAGACAAAAATCAAGTCCAATATCTTATCATCTGTCCTTAATCATCTTTACTTTTTGGCTTCGCAATGTCAACACTTTTACATTGTGATCTTGACTTCACATCAACTTCCAATGTGTAGCAGCATGTCCAGATGAGTGTTTTTAGCCAACTCACTTTAAACAAAGACAAACTCCGCTAAAAATGCCTTGTGCAATTCTTCCACTCGAAGACTGCAAGCTCAATGATGGATGTAAACAATGCAGGATTTAAAATAAAATAAAGAAATTCAGTTTAACAAATATTTTATAAGGAAATACCTTCAAGATATTTATTAGATCTCAGTGTAATTTGGTGATGAAGCTTTAAACACAAACTCTGTACCTTGTACAAATTAACTCAGTGAGTGTCACAATTGTCAAGGTCATCATCTACTAACTAAATGAAATGTATATTAATAATGTGCTTGTGTGGCCGACATCACCCCCCATTTCTGTGAGAGCAGAAGTGGATAATACAATGGAAGTAATAAAAAGTGGGAAATAAATTGAAGCATGTTGTGGTAATCTTGTGTTCAACTCTTATTACCACAATCCAACTTTTAAGCTCCAGGCAATCACAACACACACACGGGCCTACTGAGAAATAAACAGCACATTCTTCACCTTTTATGATGATGAGAAGAAAAACGTGTGGGGGGCAGATCACAAGGGTGTGGGTGAGGATGTGCTTTGTGTCTGTATGTAGCCTAGGAATAGTGCGTGTGTGTTTTTTGCCATAATGACATGTCTGTGTGAGACGACACCACAGGGTTGTGTTTTATGATCACCTCGTTACACATGATTTGTTTAATGTCTTGCCATCATCTCTGCTGGAAAGCCCCTATGGCTGGCTGATGTGAACATAAAAATACTCATTTTCAGAGAGAGAAAAAAAAGCCTCAACCAAATTAGGAACAAACGCGTCTTGTTGACTTGTGCTGGGGGCTCAGGTTGTTAGTAAAGCAGAGGTGGAATAGAATTTCATGCTGAATACCTAGTATCAGAGTATCAGTCACCCATAGCCTCTACCGCGTACAGACAGTTACATGAATACACAGGCATGTGTACTGACCTTACACAACTTTGTTGGCATAATGCATGTCACTCAGGCAAAAAAAAAGATATGTAAATGCATATAAACATACTCTACAGCCGGCGTTGGCTGAACACATTCTGGAGCAGGAACGAGATGTGACTGGTCAAATATTATCTTTGAAGATTTGTTAAACTAAGCTTGTGGACTTTGGGTAAGCGCGAGTTTGCTGTTCCAATTATGAGATTGTTGACATTATTTCAGTATCATCAAATCAGTTTAACATCACTTTCTACGAATTGACTTCAGTGTGTTATTGAAGAACTCAGGGATTAAATGAGAGAAAGGGTTGTCTCAATGGAAGCCATGAAAGGAACAGTTTTGTTCAACTAATTTGGGCTGATGTAATTATAAACTATATTTATTCATCATATTGCTCCTACAAGGCAACATTTATCACACGCCTACATGCGACCACACATCAATACACACACCTGAATAAATGAGGGGAGAAACATAAACAGTGCAAGAGCATCAATACAGGGCATGAAGGCTCATTGAATGGTTTCATGGATCAAATGTGAGTCTCATGCTATGACTTTCAGAGTCACTTGTTCTCAATCCAACTGAACACCTATGTTCACACAGTGCTCTTGATCACGATCATCAAAACACCAAGTTAAGAAAAGAACGGTGTTTCAGTCCTCCAGTTACCGAGACTTGGAGAATATAAGGAGCTGTTCTGGCAGCTTGTGATGGCCCAAAATCAACCAGACCCCTTCACTACGATGGCAACTGATTGATGGCTTGGCCTTTAAATCGTCCGAAAATATGGCAGAAATGCAATAGCGGAGGTTGTAACTAACCTATTTTCATTAGGAATTGATGTCTTGATTTGTGGATTTATTGTTGAAATGTCTATAAAAAATGTGCGATCCTAATTTCCTACAACCCATAGTGACATCTTCAAATTGCTTGTTTTGTCCCACTAACGGGCCAAAACCCAATAATATTCCAAAATATAAGACAAAAAAAAGCATCAAACCGGTAGAGAATGTTTGGCATTCATGCCTGACTTAAACTATGTATTGATTATTAAACTAATTGAAGATAAATGTTCTGTCTTTCAACTACTTCCTTTAAAGACTAGTAATTTGAGCTCTGCTCATCACAGCTTCCCAAATACATGTGGCATGTCCTGACCTCTTGTCTAACCAGGAAACTCTTTACAATGGTATAAAACAGAGAAAAGCAGCAAAGAATCACATCTGAGATGCTTGAACTTCAGTGTTTGACATTTTTGCTTGATAGATTACTTTTTTAAACAGCTAATTGACAATCAAAATCTTTGTGATTCAATTTCTGTCAATTGATTAATCAGTTAATCACCAAACAGTTTCAGCCCCGACCTTTACCTTTGAAGAAATGCTTTCATTTAAAGGAACAATATACAGAGTTGAGGTACAAAGAGTAGATTTAACTTAGATCAGGGATTCCCAAAGTGTGGGGTGCGCGAGCTGCTAGGGGGTGCGCGAGAGGAAAAATGTAATGGTGGTCTCATGGTGTAATAATTAATATTAAATATAATTTTCACGAGAGCGAGCATCAGACTGGGAAAAAAAGAGGAAATATTATGAGAATGATCTGGGTCTGGGCTTCACTTGGATTGGCAATGCAGATTGCCCAAAGCCACAGTGCGTGGTGTGCAGTGAGGTTCTGGCTAACAGCTGTCTGAAACCCTCTTATTTACGTCGCCACCTGAACACCAAGCATGCCACTGCAAGTCAAAAGCCCCTTACATTGTTTATATCGAAATTGGAGGAGTAACAAAACAGCCAAAAACAACTGCAGTCTCATTCTATGTGTGGTTGATTGTAAATGAAATGTGATGCAATCTGCCGCTGAGCCTGTGCGTGTGTCCTCGCCATCCTTATTGCTCTTTAAAAGTGACGCTTTGTGTAACTGAAAGTTATTGAAACTTTGTTGCAGTGTTTCAGGGCGTTTTCACACCTTCAGTTCCTTTGCTTTGTTCTGATTCAGGGATTAATATGATACAATGTTGCAGTTGCCCCTTTGTTCGGTTTGTGTTCACACTGCAACATTTAACAGCGGACTAAATATTGTAAACAAACGCCACGCGCGAGCAAACTGTTCTCTCATTGGTCAGATTTATATGCGCTATAAATAGGCTCTGTTGCTTCTTCTTTTTTTAAGGTGTGGGGGATTGGGGGGTGCGTGAACCCGGTCGGGATGTAGAAGGGGGTGCGCGGCCTAAAAAGTTTGGGAACCGCTGACTTAGATCATCTGAAGCAATGGTCACGCTCACAAACACGCGCGCGCGCGCCAATTTGCACAGAAAAATCGTTTCGCGTGCAACAACTAGACCACACCACAGGATGCCAGTATTTCCTCCACTCTCCTGCAACTACAATGAATGTTGCTGAAACAATGAATCAGTTCAATTTCAAGATACCAAAGAACTTCAATATACAACTGCTGTACGTCAGACGGTGTCGAGTTACGTTATTTACTCCACAAATACACCACAAGTACTCACAACCGTTACTTCAGGTGTTAGCAAGTTACCGTAATCACTCTACTACAGTCGTACGTACACGTGTTAACTACTGTAGCTTCCAATGTGGACTTACATGTAAACAAGACGTGCAACCATCAAACTGAAATCTTCACGGAGCAGAAGTCAGCTGTGTCCATTCATGATATAACGTTTCGTCTTCAGACAAGAAGCCAAGTGTTCGTCCTGCGATGTAAACAAACTGAACTTCCCTCTTCTCTCGGAGTTCCGTGTATGGAGGAAGACTATTGGCTGAGTGGCGGTCCCCTCCACTCGTCATCCTGACAGTGCCTGCTGGGAAATTGAGTCAGATGGCTCTCCGGCTCTCATGGCTAAAAGACACACGCACACACACACGCGTATATATTTATAGTATATACATACATGTATGTATAAATTCCCGTGCTTTACATTTCATATATTTGAAATGTAAAACAAAATAATTTATAGTGCTTTAAATGGCATTCGTTTTTCCACAGTGAATGATAACATTCATTTGAAAATCGACCTAAATGGAAATATTGCATTGTACCCTGTAGCTCCAAGGTGACAACGTATTTACAAAGAATCAGGAACTCAGAACTCCTTACAGTACAACAGCACGACAAACAATTACCTAAAAGATGACTGTAAAGTTGAATCAGTCCGGCTTCCTCCCACAGTCCAAAGACATGATGCAGTTCAGGTTATTTGGTGACTCGAAATTGCCCGTAGGCGTGAATGTTTGTCTGTCTCTACATGTGCCCTGCGATGAACTGGCGACCTGTTCAGGGTGTACCCTGCCTTCGCCCAATGTCAGCTGGGATCGGCTCCAGCGCCCCGCGACCCTGAACAGGATAAGCTGTTTGGATAATGAATGAATGAATGAATGACTGTAAAGTTGAATCAGTGTAAGATATGTACTGATAAGGGATGTACACACCTTAAGTAAGTAGTTCTTATTCAGATAACTGGAAGAATTCATTTTTTTGTGTGCATTAATGCATCAAAATGGAACAATACAAATCTTTTTTGAAGCACAGCTCAAACTGACAAATCACCCAGAGGCTACAACCCAGTGCACTGGTGTTAACTACTTGTGCGTGTGACTGTGATTGTGTCCAAGCCTGGTTTGGAAAAAACAAGCAAACAAGTTTTTTTAAGCACAGCTTTGAATAACGAAAACCCACCATGCACCTCAAATCCTATCTCTAGTATTTTCCTACTTCTCCCTAATCACACACCTCCCCTCACACACAAGCAGACACAATTCATAGCACCTCTAGCTTCTAATTTGACAGGTGACCTCTGACCTTTGGTTACTATTCAAACCTGTTGCAGGAGTGAACAGATGGAAATGTGTGTGTGTGTGTGTCTTCAACAAATACAATTAAAAGAGAAACAAGCTTGCTGAAACTTGTTTTATATGAGACCATATAAACCATATAAAGGTCACTATAAAGCAAGGAATTTCTGTCTGCATGTAAATGTGTTCTTCACATATCTTGAGAGCACACATTTCTTTGCCTATTATTGATCAATACGATCATTCAATACAGTTGCCCCAAAGAACATCTCCGGAACGCTTTGTGCTATTGCACCACAGTTGTTGGATGTAGATATGATGTGTGAGTGACCATGACAAATGTGATGCCGTTATGCCAAAGGATGGAAGCAGCAGCATCGTCTCACTATAAAGCAAGGAACTGTTCATCCGATCTACTTCAATAACACGGCACTTTAGTTGAGGTAATATCAACAATTGATATTTATTTTCAATATAAGACAATGTATTGTACAATAATATGATAGGATATATAATACAATGAAAGTATAATATACCATAATGTATAATATCATACAAAATTATATAACAATACAACAGAATACTGTTGAGGCTAAAATCTCCTCACAATGAAAATGGAGCAGGCTAGCACACGTGGAATGATAGCTTTTCAGTCACACGGCGCTAAAAACATTACCGAAACTGATTTACAATTATAAGGAATTTAATTCCACTGATGTAAGCACGATTACAGTTATACATTGGAGTGTACACTCCTATGACATATTAAAACAATAAAACCCCATTTGCAAAAAACCTCGCTCGGCTCCTCCGGTGAAAACACGTCTGTCGTCCGGGAGCCTCCAGGTGAGAGAGAGAGCGAGGAAAAAGTCTTCAAAATAAACCTCCCACATTTGTTCGAAACACCTCCTCCTCCGTTTATCCCGATTCCTATTGGCTAACTTCCAGGAGTGTATTCTACTGTCTGGCTCTGAGTTCATCATCACATTCAATGACTGTCAGTTACGTTTTAAACCCTTCTATAATAATCCTTCAAAATAAAAGTTATACTTCTGCACTTGGCAGAAGTTTCATGCTTATGTTTATCTTAATTATGCATTCTCAAAACCCTTATGATTATGACTAACTATGAATTATTAATTATGAATTATTAAACACTTTTATTATATCTACTAACTACAGTTTTTTACTCAAATTTCTTACAATTCCCCCCTAACTCACAGTTCACTGTGAGTTAGCTACTCGAATGTAGTTAGTTTTTCAAATGTCCCTGGAGACCTCCCCCCTACTCAATCCAGGGAGAGGCTTCCTATCTATCTAAACAGAGGCAAACAATTCATGCACACAGATATCATTTCAAGTATTTCTGTTCAGTTCGTTTCAAAATTGAGTCCGTAGAAGGAAGACGAAAAAGGAAAATTTAATCCGTAAAAAAGGGAAAAATGGAGTCCGTAAAAGGAAGACAAAAAGGAAAATTTAAAAAGGGAAAGATAGAATCCGTAACAAAGGAAAAGATCGACTGCGTTGAAAATCACTGCCTTCCATGTCTTGGGGCTGGCAGGATCAGGATACAGCCTGTAGGCTAGAGAACACATACTGAGAAGCCTTGACTGTTCTTTTACACCTGTCAAAATTACATTTCTTAATCTCTACACCCTAAAATCCCATTATAACCCATTAAACAAAAATAAAATCTCAAATTACTCATCCAGAACAATCAGTCTATTTCCCTAATTTCCAACATCTCACTGGATGTTTTAGAAGTCCATCTGGATGGTCAGGAACCGCTCGTGAAGTCCCTCTGGTGGCCTCATCTAGACTGTGGCCATCAGAAGCTCCAATTCGTCCTCATCCTCGTCACATAACTGGTTGCCTGGACTGGTGTCTGGCTCATCGGTGAAACAATAAACCCCTGTAGAGGTCCACGGATGCACGGGAACCCCCATCCACAGACAACTAGGCGGTCTATGATGACAGCACACAGAATAATTACGATTGCCAAAAATGTATGTTTTCACTGGCTAAGCATACTTCCCAACCAGTCGGTGAACGGATTCGTGACACCAGAGTTGTCTGCTAGCTCTTGGCTGAGTGCTGTCAGTCCCTCCAGAGCCCTGGTCACCGATCCATCAGGAGCTGTGTTATTTGGAATGAAAGTACAGCACGCAGACCCAAACATCTGGCACACGCCACTTTTCTCTGCTAAATCATATCTAATGCCATTCTGTTCTGCAAGGTCATTAAACTAGTCTTCGCCAGCTGTGCATGCAGTCCTGATATGGCGTCACTGGTGAAGTTTACTAAACGCTGTTGGTTATAGTAAATGTAGTTGATCCAATCGACATTTTTATTAATCATCACCCTCTGAGAGAAAACAGATTCTAAATCTGCTGCTATTTGATTTCTGGCTTGAAAGTCATTAGACACCCCCCTTGGCAGTCTTATGACATCTTATGTACACTTGGTCATCAAAGGCCCCCTTCGGGCCACCGGCATCTCTTTTGGATCTTCTGTTAGCATGTGGGCGTGGAGAGATGAGTTCTCCATAAGTTGCATCAGTGACAGGCAAGATATAGAATGACAATATAAGTTGCACCAACGCACCTGTCCAATCTTTAGGCAGGATTGGATGTATGGTTCTTCCTCCACACCCTTACCATAAATCAGCTCTAGGTGCTGTCTGTCTTAACACACTGTTATATAGATAGTCGCTAGCGTTGTGACTGTTGCTACAATTTGCATTAATTTGCAATAATACTACCTACATTGGGCCCTTAGCGGTATCTGAGACTATACAATCAAATGGACCCTCTGTAACTTTGAACAGAGGTGGGGTATTATATTCTACAGGTGGGTAATGCCCGTGTAGCCTCTGACAAGTGTGATGGAGGGGCAACGTGTCATCAGTAAACAGAGTTAAAATATAACTAAATTCAGGACTTATGAGTCTGAATCTTGAAGGAACTGGTGTTGCTAGGGGTTGCTCGGTCCTGAACACACAATACAATCTGTACTACTGACTTGAAGCCGTATATTGTACCCACCATAAATTCCCATCTGCCATTCCAGTTTCCACCCCTTACCTCATTCTCTGCGTCAGTCGTATGTCGAACCTGGTCTTTTTACAGGCTTAACAATAATCCTAATGAGCCCTTGTGGGGCAGGACTATCAGTAGCCTTTCCCTGTACTACGTAAAGTCCTCCGTCAGTCAATTTAGGTAAGTCTTAAAGGATTACATCTACCCACCCCCTTTGTACACATCACAGGCATAATATGATAACAGCTTCCCATACTTATGTGTGGCAGGCCCACACTCGTCAGTTATGATGCACACGGTTTTGGTCATCCACCCGCAGGCGTGTTCATACTTGGGACTGGAAACTTCTTCACAGAAGTCGAACTGGACCGTTGATGTTGTACCTTCTTTGAACATAAGAGTGAGAGTTACATTTTCATAGGTGAGTGTCGTCAGAGAAGCCTCTCTACGTGGTCTAAGATCGGTTTGATTAGCTACTGAGGCTAAATGTCGAATCCTGATGTAGTCATGCATGTGATCTGGTTCCTGTCTGTGGTTAATTTCACATACTAAGAACTAAGAACTCAGGAATAAAATAAATACAGACTTCCATAACCCACTGACCCTAGAGTCTCCTACTGGACGCCCTCGCTTAAACTGTGGGGGAAACGTCATCTTCAGTACTGTCTAACCCCTCTTTTGAGGTGTCTTTGGCTTCAAATTTTCCTGTCTGATGTTCACTCCTGTCTCTGCGAGTGTCACACTCGTTACCTTCGCTGCTGCACAGTGAGTGAGGTGGTGTCAAGTAGCTCTAGTTTTACCTTTCACCTTGGTTCACTCCACTTGCGTTTGTGGACTTTTATCCACACCAGACTGCCTGGTGACACATCAGCCTGCTTCCTTTCGTCAGCTGCTGCTTCTGCGTTTGTCACCTGAGAAAACAACACTCGGCTCATGTTAGTTAGAGCTCCCGTATATTTCTCAATTTCTAGAGTTAGCAAGTCTAGTTGTGGTTTATCATGACGTTATTAAATCTCAAAATTTGTGAGTAGCACCTTTACTGAAAACGATTCTAAATGTGGATCTACAAAAAACGTTTGACACCTTACCATAAATGTTTGACACCTTACCATATTCCCCCTTCACCTCGATATCTCTGCTGTAAGGGATCACATGGCAACCATCTATGTATCTTGGCTATACCCTGAACCTCCCCATGGTCCTGGTGACAGCATGGGCATCTGTTGATGTCTCACGGGAGGAGGTCCAGCTGGACCTGGTCGTAGGTACTGCTGATGTTGTGGTGGGAACGGAGCATGTTGTGGTGCTGCACTGATCTGTCTTCCTCTTCCCATTTGCCTTGGGCAGTCTCGGGCCCAATGGCCCCATCTCCCACATACGTAGCACTCACCAAACCTGTCAGGGTTTTCTCTGTTTCCTGGTTGGCCATATCCGCCTGCTCTTTTATGAGGGCAATCCCTCACCCAATGACCTTCTCTCCCACATACGTAGCACACTCCCTTACTTACAAGACCCCCACGCCCCCCTTTATCGTTACCTCTCCCTCTGTTGGATGCACCACTTCTGCATCGTGGTGGGGGCTGATTGTACACCACCGTGGGGGCTGGTACTGCTGGATTTTGTTGCTGCTGGGCTCCTGCTGCTATCATCTGTTTCTTGGCCTGAACTTTTCTATTTAATTCTCTGTCGACCTCTGCTACTTGCAGTTTCAGCAGTCGCCGCTGCATGCTCTTTATATCCTCGTCTTCTTTACTTTCTGCTCGTCTTTCCTCTATCTGCTGTTGCAAATCTTTTCTGATGCATTCTACTTCTCTTACTTCACATTTTAGTCTTCTTACCAGTGCTCCTACTTCCTTACTCTGCTTCTTTAATGTAAACATTATGCAGCCTAGGAGTATTCAAATGTGTGTATTAAATGTGCATGCTTGTCATCACATGAATCAAAGTCAACTCACCCTCTGTGCTGTATGGCGTGTGGCCGCTGACTCCAAAACTGGGATCCGCTGCTCCACTTCCCAGATCTGGACCCACTCAGCCACGCACCTTGACTAAAACAAACACAGAACTGCCAAAAGTTCAGCAGTAAATGTTAGCATACGTCTGTAGTGTAAGAGAGGTCAACGATCTCTCAAATATGTTGCGCCGTCCGTGTCAAAATTGATTCTTAGGAACTATGTAAAATAGTAAATGTACCAAAATTAGTCAATACTGGATATGTGAAGGAATCTCGAATCCAAAATTGAAGCTGGAATTCCGAAATCAAACTCAACATCTAAATCAGAATCACAATCACAATCCAGTTCCAAATCAGAATTCGAAAGGTTCAAAATTGGAAGTAAAATGAAATTAAAAAACAATGAATAATTAATCAATTAAATATTAAATTCAACTTTAAAAATCAATAACTGTGTTCAAAGATATTCAATCAGAAATACCAATGTAAGTCAAACTGTTGAACTACACTTACACTCTGGTCTGCACAATACTGAGTCACAATTAAGTTCAAGAATTGAAGAAACACAACTGAAACCATTAATCTTTGTTAAAATGCTGAACTAAAACCAAAGTCAACGACTAAAGTTATAATGCTTAATTAAAACTAAGGTCAGGATATGAGCTCACAGCTCTTAGACAATGAATCTCTGAAAATTCAGATTCTAAACACTTCTTTACGGTTACCTGCAGTTAGTCCTTCTTCTGTTTAATTGTTTTTAAATCTCCTTTTCTTTTGCCTTATGTTCTGATGCTTTTAATGGTTTTATGTGAAGCACTTTGAAATGTGCTATATAAATAAACTTGCCTTGCCGTCTGCGCCGAACCGGAAGTTGTTCTGCGCCAAACCGGAAGTTGTCATGAAACCGGCTTTTTTGTACAGATATGCTAACCGCAATGCTAACGAAAAAAACGGAGCTTCTAATACAGCGTACGCACACACAAGTATCACCAAAATCCCACACTTTAATTCCACTCATACGCCTTCTGTCTCCTCTCTCAATCCAGCCGTTATTTTATTTTATAAGCACTTATTTTACATACAGCGTACCGCAACGCCGGAGCTACACGTAGCTAGCGTTAGCTCCCCACAGCGCGGTCATGCAATATCAATCATTTTAAACGTATTTCCACGCTGCTAAAACACAGACTAGTCACACGTATTATTGGACTTATTTAGTCATTATTTCAAACGTATTTCCACGCTGCTAAAACACAGACTAGTCACACGTATTATCGGACTTATCGTCCGGTTTTTTTTCCCTTAAACCTCCGGTTAACCGGCTTTTAGCTTCTCCAGACCCGAGGTCATTGTTACGTTTGATCACGAGTTATACACTTCCAGCGTCACCCACTCGCCCAGTCCGCCTAGCACCGCCAAAAGCCGTTATTCTACGTATTCTGAATCATCCACACGACCCTCTAATTATACATTCACAGCCAAAACAAGCGAGTGTGTCTTTCCTGAAGTCTGCGCCTCAGAAGCTAACTCCCGCTAGCCTAGCTATCTAAGCAACTTATGCGACGGGACCCGAAACTCGTGGACAAAGCCCACAAAGGATTGCACACCTAAGCCTCTCAAAGCCACAACATCTCAGTTCGCCTCGCTACATAACTGCTTTTGAACAGTTGTCAGCACAAACCCAGCCATGCACCCCAGAGCCGGAGGATCTCAGAGCGATGCAAAGCTAGCCCGCTCTAGCTAATCAACTGCTTGGTACAAATGTGATGATTTAATTACTTACACAGCGCTGTCCGTCTTTAATTAATTCTTAGGATCCTTATACTCTTGACTAATCCCTTAAGTTCATCATACTTCAGACAGCAAATCGTACTTACCTCAGTGGAACATGGCCTCCCTCGTTGGAACGTACCCACCGGCAACGTAGCGTTAGCCGTTAGCAGCGCTTAGCCAAGCAGAAATACCTCTAAGATTCCTAGAAACTAACTCACAGATTTCATGAAACGGCTCTGCCCACCGATATTGTGGGCCCAGGATTGTCTGCTTGACTAATGCCGCCGTCAGCACACACAGCGAGGCCGGCAAGACTGTCCCATCTGGGGTTCGCCAAATTTGTTGAGGCTAAAATCTCCTCACAATGAAAATGGAGCAGGCTAGCACACGTGGAATGATAGCTTTTCAGTCACACGGCGCTAAAAACATTACCGAAACTGATTTACAATTATAAGGAATTTAATTCCACTGATGTAAGCACGATTACAGTTATACATTGGAGTGTACACTCCTATGACATATTAAAACAATAAAACCCCATTTGCAAAAAACCTCGCTCGGCTCCTCCGGTGAAAACACGTCTGTCGTCCGGGAGCCTCCAGGTGAGAGAGAGAGCGAGGAAAAAGTCTTCAAAATAAACCTCCCACATTTGTTCGAAACACCTCCTCCTCCGTTTATCCCGATTCCTATTGGCTAACTTCCAGGAGTGTATTCTACTGTCTGGCTCTGAGTTCATCATCACATTCAATGACTGTCAGTTACGTTTTAAACCCTTCTATAATAATCCTTCAAAATAAAAGTTATACTTCTGCACTTGGCAGAAGTTTCATGCTTATGTTTATCTTAATTATGCATTCTCAAAACCCTTATGATTATGACTAACTATGAATTATTAATTATGAATTATTAAACACTTTTATTATATCTACTAACTACAGTTTTTTACTCAAATTTCTTACAATACATCAAAAAACAGCGAAGAGGGAAGAGTCCAGCGCCGAATCCCCGTCCACCGGGCGGATTGAGGAAATGTGGCGTATGGAAGACCGCTTGCCCGGTGTCCTTCTGATCGAGGCTCAGCCCGTGGACGGTGTGATGCCGGTAACGGCCCCCGTCGCGCCGGGGTCCAGTCTTCTCGGAGTCGGGTTGTTAGATAATGCTGCCCCAAGTAGGTGGTACACTCCATCGAAGGCTAAATACCGGCACGAGACCGATCGTCAACAAGCACCTTAAGGGAAAGTTGAAAAGAACCTTGAAGAAAGAGTTCAAGAGGGCGTGAAACCATTGAGAGGCCTTCTGGCGTAACCGGAAGCAGATACAAATCTCTTCAGAAAGTAGTAATTTGACTTTGCATAAAAAAGTCTGATAATTGACGGTGTGTACGAAAGGAAAAGTGTTTGTAATATATACATAATTATTTGTGATGTTATTGTCATATTTATTGTCCTTGGGCAATGCATCTTCTATAGTAGGCCTATACTGCTCCAATAATATCCTTAAACATACGAAATGTCACTTGTGTGAGTTTGTGCATGTACGTGTGCATGTGCATGCGCTTGTGGGCATCATGTGCATTGGTGCCTGCATGAGAATTATACGCATGTAAAGTGTGGATTTTTGAATTGCACACACACACACACACACACACACACTGAGTGTGGTCAAATGTGGTGGTGGCTGGCAACGTGTGCCTATACTACTTGAATACCGCTCAATATACATGTAGAAGCCATGGTACGAGCGCTATGTGTGCACAGTATGAATGTTACAGCGAGGCAGTCCAGTGTGTAAGTTGGGGAATGTGTTTAATGTGGTCTAATGGCTCCGGAATCAGAATTTCTGTGGTAGGAAAGTTCATGCCTGTGGATGAGTTGGTGGGAGAGTGCGCATGTGTGTACAGGTGCGTGCACATCTGGTGTGTGTGCTCTCATAGTTTGGTGCTTGTGGCCTGCTTCACAAATAGAACATGGAAACTGCGTGTACAAACGTCTGTGAGGTGCAACATCTTTTTTTTACGTCTTACGAAATATTTTCCACCACATCTGCCTGAAACCATAAGCCCTCACTATTAGCTTTCTCAGATTGATTTATTTAGTCTATCAGGCTTATACTCGCAGACAACTTTGATTTAGGGTTCCATATGGAAATGAAATGTGCCGTTCACATCATCCCCTTCCATTATTAATCATAGATTAACTAAATTCAGTTATGTCGAAAGGTAAAGCTTCACAATCAAAAGATTGTTAATCTTTCAAAAGTAATATTAACAACAGTACTTCCAGGTAATTCACAAACGGTTGAATATATCTGGAGAAATGTCTCTTTGAAAACAAATCGATCCCGGTCCTCAAACTGACAAACGCATACACATAAACACACACTTAACCCTAATTATACACGTTTGATCAAAAAGCGTAAAAACCTTTGACGCTGGATTAAAGTCACGTAACATATTTATATTGGTGTCTCCACCAGTAAATGTCCCATGAAGGCAGCAGTTAAAATCATAAGTCTCTGGCCCAGGTTCACCATCAGCTCCACCCTGGCTGCCTGCCTGGGCCAGCATGTAGGTCAACAAGGGCTCTGCATGTGCAGGGTGCTCTATGTGTGTGTCTACGTCTTGTAAAAATATCAGCATATGGGTTTGGAACACGGTCCCTGGCAATAGTCGAGGGAGAAGGAAAGAAAAACCACGGCAAAAAGTTGAGAGAGTGTGGTCTGATTCCCAAAGTGGAAACCCTGATGTTTTTGTGTGTGTGTATGCATCATGTGTTTATGTGCATGTGTGTGTTTGTCCTTGTGGCTGCGCCTGTGTGTTGCCATGCCTATGCTTGCATGGGCACACATATGGATGCTAGGAGAAATGTAGTGTAAACCATGTGTGTTTTTACTGTACTGCTACTCTGTGATTATTACAGAGCCAAGAGACGGGCTGTCACGCAGTGAAGCAGCAGCTCCTCCATATGTCTGCGTGTGTTTGCATGTGTGAGTGTTCGTGCTTGGAGTGCAGGCCCTGATCACAGCCAACTGAGAGACTGAACCAGCATGCTGTTATTCCAACGTCCAGTCACTGTTTGTTATTGTAAAATAGGCTGAATATGGACCTGTCAAATATGACAAAAAATACAATTGAATATATATACACGACAACACACCAAGTAAACTGCTATTAATTCAATGGTATTACTGTAGATGCTATCTTTTAGAGAAACCCAGATGATACTTAGTAAGACTTGACATCCTTATTCTCTTTCCTAAATCCGTCAGCGAGCCACGCCATGTGATTCTATTTTTCAATCTTGAATTTGCAGGTGTTTCATATCCAACTCAGTTTGTCCCGCTGAATCATTTAACACATTGTAAAAAACACAAAATGTCTCTTTCTGGCCAAAGCGATGCTGGAAGTTTATCATCTAAAAGTTAAGAATATAACCCTTACCCCAACCATTAATAGATTTTGGGGAATTTTTCTTTGAAGTGTAGTTGTTTTTTGATATTTTTTGTCTGGAGCTCATCCCGGCCTCACTCAAACCAGGAGCTGCACAGCTGCTGACATATTTGTCGGTCCTGATCCAGACCAATCCTATTACCGGCTCTGGTCTAGACCAAAGGCATTACCAACCTGGCTCTGCCGCCGTGGTCCTACGTGACCTGATGCCTGACGCAGTGCACCACACATGCTGCTCTGTATGATGACCTGCACTGCTGTGTGCGTGCGGCTGGTTTCTCCTGCTGGATACCAAGGGAAAATATGAGCTCTGCGATAAGCAACATTAAGCTCTGTTTGCATGCTCTCTGCCTTTTTATTCTTACATCCAATTGGATGTTTTCCCAAAACACAACTGGTGCACAAAACCTACTTTTTCCTCTGCGTTTTTTAACACACACACACACACACACATACACTTTCACACACATTTGAAGTAGTTTAGGACGTTGTTGTGCTCACTGCAGCTAAGATAAAATCATGGAAAAACAGCCATACAACAAACAGAATGACAGAATCATGAAAAATATTACCCCCAAAGCAGCTCAGGGCTTCAGTCTGTAAATTAGTTCAGTATGATAAAAAAAATACCAACAACAGCATTGGGAACAGACTCACCAAGATTAGTGTTAAAGTGCCTGGTGGATTTATATTTCATGACTGAAGTCAATCTGAAGAAATTCTGTGGGTGTTATGTTGAGCTCATTAATTTTGTCCAGGCTTACACTAATGCAGAAAAGTTTTCAAAAGCCATCCTGAAGGCAGTTGGTAAACAGTGAAGATGCTGACACACTCCTATTTGACTTTGCAATAAAGGTCTGTTGTTATCATTTCCAACTCGGCCCGTGATTATTGTTTTTCAATATTGTTCTCATGCCTCTTCTCCTTTTTCTCGTGAAAACTGTTCCCTCCGTGAGAGCTATCATGCACTGTGCTTGAAGTCCGCTCCCTCGTCGAATAGTGTGGAAACGGTATTCAACACAACACCGGCACTGCAAGCACAGCACTCAGAATCAGTATCACCCTTTGACACATTACACTTGTGTGTCTGAGTCTGCTTGTCAACTCTGGTCTTTTTCTGGATGGAATAGCTGTCCCACAGCCTGAGGACAGTTAAAGGGATGGAGGGGGGAAGGAAGGAGACATTCAAATTAAAGTACAGAATGTGCCGTTAAAAATCTTCAGATCCGTTTGGGCTTTGCTCTGAATGTCTAACTGTTCAGAGAGAGAGAGAGAGACAGAGAAAAACAGAAAGAAAGAGAGAGAGTGAGAGAGAGAGGCACAGAGATGGAGAGAAGAGAGCATTTTCAGAAGATAAAGGAAGAGCTGTCAGAGGTGTCTCCAGACAGTGGCCAGCTAGCCCTCATAAAGGGATTTGTGTCTCACGTAGAAGTTTAAAGGAGCTGTGTTCGGTTCTTCCTGATGTGAGTGTGTGTGTTTTTTGTTTTGTTTTTTTGTGCTTCAGCGTGCTTTTGTGCTTCATTTGGGTCAATAGATCGGTTGCACAGCAGTTAATGTCAGTGAAGGTTTGACACTGAACAGTTTTCATGGAAACAAGAGAAGAGAAAAAGAGTACATTTTCAAGACATTAACCACGTACAACAGCGACATCTAGACTCAATGTGTGCAGTGGAGCTCTTATCTTATTGTATTCTCTTTTCTTTTCCAAATGGCATTTCCATCCCTTTATTATCATCATAAAGTAGAAACAGGCAGAGTTGTGGTAATAAAAATCCAATTTAGTTTTTTTCTCACAGAGAATGTCATCTTACTGGCTCATTGACAATTGTTCGAACTTTTCGATTGGTGCGTAGACATTCTCAGTTAAATTTCACGAGCAACAGAAACTCTAGCTTATTAAAAAATCTTAAATCACAAATCTTTTTGTGAATCCCAGTTTCCAGAAGTAAAAAACATATTGGCACATTTCACTCCCTTGAGTCTATATTGTAATAGCTATATTTGTATTTGTATTATATTGTGTTATATATTATATATTGTTATGATCTTTTCCTTCTCTAATTAACTTTTTTCTTTTTTGGAAAGCGTACTGACACAATTTTCTTGTCTTTGTTTTGCTTAAATTGTCACAAACACATTCCCCAGTGTTTCACACACTCAACCAAAACGACACAAAAATCACATCAAAGGATAAAAAAAAATGCAACATCGAGACACCTTAAACGGAAATCAAGAGACTTACCTAGCTATACAGCCTTACAATGTGTTGTGTGAGCAGTCACAGAAGATGTGTGTAGAATCCTTCCTGGAGGAACAGATCTTACCTTACATAACCCCTTTTTATTTTTTACATCTTTCAGACATAAGGTAATCACGTCGGTCACATCGGTCTCTCGAGGTTAAATACATGGGACCAAACAACTTGACAATCGTGCAAAACACATACTTACAGCATCCGACTTTCTCTTTCATGCACAAACACGTGTTGTCCCAAGGACACACACTTTATGGCAATTCTGGGCATTTTTGAAAGCATGCTTCTTTATTGCTTTCAGGGGAAGCTGAGGATTGGCTGAGAAAGGCAGAGAGGTGACCAATGTGAAACAGCACCGCATGCATAAGCCTGTTCACACCGGCCTGCACACACGCACATGTGTGTGTGTGTGTGTGTGTGTGTGTGAGAGAGAGAGTTCCACAGGTTGATCTGGTACTCCCTCTGATTACAGATGCTTACGGTATATATAACACAGCTGCCTGCTCCAGTCGGGTAATCAACCAGTAAGAAGAGACCCAGCTGAGACTGTACATGTGCAATCAGTCAGTTAGAAAATCATTGCCAATAAAACTGCAAACTTCTAATTGTCCCTTTCACTGGCAGATTGGTGATATCCAAGCACAAAATTCAGCTTTTAAGCCCAAAAGCAAGTAAGCTTAAAGAAGCTCCGTTATTTGGTTAACAATAACGCTCAAGTATGACACCGTCACATGTTTCTGGAAAAATACATGATTAATCATGTTCAAAATTGTGCTATAAAATATGTACATTTTCATTCGCAGTGACCAGAGAAAAATAGTTTGGCCTCTCTTTACTACTCTCAGTCTACAACATCAATGAAAGTGAGAGCAGAAAAGTGGACACAGTTTTAAGTGTATCACTTCTGGCTGTGTTGGGCCCCGGAGGACTCCTGAAAATAGCGGTGAGTCGGCCCCCAACACAACTTTGTCCCTGTCACTCATTCATCGTCCAAGTTCATCAACCTAATACCAGAGCTGTGTGGCCATTTGTACCGTGACATACTGTATTATACACACTCTCAAGCACTGCACAGAAACACACACACACACACTCACACACCTGCTTTCCATTAGTCCAGTAGATTGCAGGGAAATTGAGTGGGAGTGTTAAACACACACACATCCATCTATCTGCCCATCTGTCCACAATAATTACACACTTCCTGCTCTAAAATCCTTCTCCGACAGCTTCCACTCCAATCATGTCTCTGTTTAAGTTTGAGTGTGTGTGAGAGTGTGTGTGAGCGGGTTGGTTTGCAGACCCACAAGCTTGCATTGGTTCATCAGTGGCAAAACAGATACCACACCGCATACCGTATACCCTGAGTATAAATATGACATGCATCGAGATATGAAGGAAAATAACTGTTTATTTGAACTGTTTCAGATGTTTCTTTACGTGTGTGTGTGTGTGTTTAGGGACGTGTGTTGTTTACTCTCGGAACTAGTTTGGGCACTCTGTCAAGAAATCAAGAAACATTCATTAAAAGTGAGTTTG
Source organism: Melanostigma gelatinosum (assembly GCF_949748355.1). Lineage (NCBI taxonomy): Eukaryota > Metazoa > Chordata > Actinopteri > Perciformes > Zoarcidae > Melanostigma > Melanostigma gelatinosum. The sequence continues at coordinate 20,130,143 of NC_136639.1, forward strand.
TCTTACTTTACTGCAACAATTTCCCTCTTTCTCTGCCTCTCCGTCTCAACGCTGTCCATTACAGTCCCGTCACTATATGGGTCTTGGGTGAAATACATGAAGTAATTTGACAGCAACTGCAGTGCTATTAATACTGCATTTGTTTTGCGCTTTTAATCCACATCCATTCACCCCTTCACGGAGACTTCACAGTCTGCAAGGTGTTTGGGTTCCGAGTTTTGCTCAAAGACACGTTAATATGTGAACAGTAGCGCTGGGAACCGAACCGCTTGAAGGAGCTTCAGGCACACAGTGGAGGTCAGTGTGTGTGAATATCGGCGACATTTATTTAACATTCTCTCAGTGTCTGTGAATACCACATAAGCTCATCTCTGTGCATTCACATCAGGCATGAATGTGCTCATACCCGTATTGTATATTTATTGTGCATGTGTCTGTGCGTTGATTCAGACTGAGGCTCCCTCTGGGGTCCTCGGAGCTCTCCTCCAGCCCTGTTTCTCATTAGGCATCTGTCATGGTGCCAGAATCAATAAGCACAGATGGAAGGGGAAAAAAAATCTCCCCTCTCCTCTTTGTGAATGGGCAGATCATTAGCAAATTCCAGAGTGTTTACCATCATCACCAAGGAAAGACCTTCCTCAACTTTACTGTACTTTTAGTCATTTGTACCACCATTATTTCCTTCATGACCTACAGATTAAAACCTTCCCCATTTGTACAACGTGTTGGAAGCACGTGAAATCATATGCTCCAGTTTTGGCTTTGCAGAATCGTGTATTCGCTCAACACTCCCGGCCACAGATGAAAATATTTAGTTGTGGGTTTCTCTCCGTCTCTCTTTTTCCCTCCTCTGCCCCCCTTTGTGTCTTAGATGATGCATCTGTTTCCATACATTGTTGCATGTTGTCTGGCAAAGACAAGCAGCATAGTTTAAACAAAGAGGTGGGTGGTATGTGCTCATTTGGTGTGTGTGTGTGTGTGTGTGTGCATGCCACCAGGACTACATTAAACAAAAGGAAGAAAGGATGACAGCATCCAACCTCAGTTTGTCATCTTCAGTGTAAACGGCCGTACATCCTGCTAACATCTTACATGTGCTCGGCCCATCACAGCAGTCACACACAGCCGTGTCAACACAGGCAGTAATGAAAAGCAAAGAACGGAAAGAGGGAGCTGGGAGGGGTAAAGAAAATGAAAAAGAAGAGAAGTCTGATTGAAGCAGAACACAGGTGAAGGAGGGTGGAAACAGAGAAGCAGAGGGCAGGATAAATGCTTCCAGTATGAGCGGAAGAGGAGAGATTATGACACGCTTGGCACCGCTCCGTAGCACTCGTCTGTAACGCAAAAAAGGGTGGGTGGGTTTTCCACCTCCACAGAATAAATGATGCGGGGGGAAATGGGAGTAAACAACATCAGTCACTCTAATTACTCTCATACGGCTACTCCCATCCACCATCAACCATCCTGCAACCTCCCCCCCCCCTGCACTCCCTTCCTCCCGCCATTTTACATCTTCGTCTTTACTCCCAAACTTTGCTTTTGCCCCTATGACTTGATTACACCTTTTACTTTAGTCTCTCCCGCTCACTTTCTCTCTCTATATCCGTCCTTGGCAAAATGCATTTCCTCTTTTCTGACTATCTTGTAATTAACCCACTTGTTTCGGGCCGTACATCTCAAGTAGGGTGGTCTGAATCTTCACCGCACAGAAGAAATATGAGGCTGTGAAAGTTGGTGAAAAATACTACAAATGACACATCAGCATTTCGTTTAGACTGTTGTCTGAATGCAGCGACAACAGCCAGCAGTAATAACAATCTTGGCAAATTTCTTGAGCTTTTTACTGCAGACTGCGAGAGAGATACAATCTTTGGCTCTTGCAGCAGAAGCCTTTGGAAGCAGCTGAATGCATAGTGAATCATGTCATCTGTTTCTAAGAATTGGATGTGGTTCCCTCGCTGTCTTTGGACCTCTACGGCGCTCTGCCTCCCTCGCTCATCTTCTCTCCCCCTTTCTCTCTCAGGATTCCTGGAGAGCTGTAGTAGTGTGTAAGAAAATGTGTCTGACAAAAGCCTTTGTACATTTCAAACATGTCATGTATGAATAATATAGCACTTGGGTGTGAAAAAAAACCACATCCATTTTGGAATGCAACCATATGGAATAACATATGTTCAATATCAGAAGAGTCTGAGTCTACTGCCATGACGCTGAGCTTAATGCTAAGGCAGCATGCTAACACGCTGATACTAAACAGGTGCAACGTTGACCAGGTTCACCATCTTAGTTTAGCGTGCTAACATTTGCTAAACAGCAAAAAACACAATGTACAGCTGATTGTCTTTAGTTTTACAGGGTATTATACACCAGGGGTCATAAACCAAAGACAAGGACAAACTGAATTTGAGATAAGAGGCTCAAAATGTGATTATGAGGATTCATAAAGTGTGTGGATTTTCATGTAAATAGTTAAAATATAGATGTATGTAAGTATGTATCTAAGTGCACACTTAGGTAACTTCCAGTTGCACATTTGATAACTTTCGACAAACACCTTCCCAATCATCATTTCTTTCACAATTCATCCACTTAATGCTCTAACCTTCTTTGATCATTAGAAATTATTTCAGACTGCTGAATTCAAACTGTAATCACTCTCAGGCAAACACACTGAGAGGGACTGGGAGAAAAGAGGGAGAAACAGAAGACAGATGCTCTTGCAACACTACCCAGCACAGATATGCTCAGAATTTGTCGACAACCGTGCATCCCTGCTCACCAACTCGTCAGATGCCGAGCATATTTCTCATAAGGGATATTTTCTTAGACCACGCCCCTATCACACACTTAGACCCCGCCCCTATCACACATGTAGACCACGCCCCCATCACACACTTAGACCACCCCCTATCACACATGTAGACCACGCCCCTATCACACACTTAGACCACAGCCTATCACACAATTAGACCACGCCCCCATCACACACTTAGACCACGCCCCATTTCACACGTAGACCACACCCCTGTCACACACTTAGACCACACCCCTATCGCATATGTAGACCACGCCCATATCACACACTTAGACCACACCCCTGTCACACACTTAGACCACACCCTATCACACACTCAGACCACACCCCCGTCACACACTTAGACCACGCCCCATCACACACTTAGACTACACCCATATCACAACTTAAACCATGCCCCAATCACAACTTAAACCATGCCCCAATCACACACTTAGACCACGCCCCCATCACACATGTAGACCACGTCCCCATCACACACTTAGACCACACCCTATCACACATGTAGACCACGCCCCTATCACACACTTAGACCACAGCCTATCACACAATTAGACCACGCCCCCATCACACACTTAGACCACGCCCCATTTCACACGTAGACCACACCCCTGTCACACACTTAGACCACACCCCTATCGCATATGTAGACCACGCCCATATCACACACTTAGACCACACCCCTGTCACACACTTAGACCACACCCTATCACACACTCAGACCACACCCCCGTCACACACTTAGACCACGCCCCATCACACACTTAGACTACACCCATATCACAACTTAAACCATGCCCCAATCACAACTTAAACCATGCCCCAATCAAACACTTAGACCACGCCCCCATCACACATGTAGACCACGTCCCCATCACACACTTAGACCACACCCTATCACACATGTAGACCACGCCCCCATCACACACTTAGACCACACCCTATCACACATGTAGACCACGCCCCTATCACACACTTAGACCACACCCCTGTCACACACGTAGACCACACCCCTATCACAAACTTAGACCACGCCCTATCACACACTTAAACGACACCAATATCACAACTTAAACCATGCCCCAATCACACATTTAGACCACGCCCCATCGCACACTTAGACCACGCCCATATCAGACACGTAGACCACGCCCCTATCACACACTTAGACCCCGCCCCCATCACACACTTACACCACACCCTATCACACATGTAGACCACGCCCCTATCACACACTTAGACCACACCCAATCACACACTTAGACCACGCCCCCAACACACACACACACACACTTAGACCACGCCCATATCACACACTTAGACCACGCCCCTGTTACACACTTAATTAAAACTCCGTCGGGTCACCCATGTTATGTATCAAAGGGTTAAGACTTCAAATGTAAATTCATCATTGGCATGATCAGGCTAATATTTACAATCGGAGACACACAGTTCTACATTCATTTGCTGTCAATCAGTTCTTGGCAGTTGGGAATCTCCAGCTGCTTTGAGGTCAATCTGGCAAACGGTACTTGTTCGTTGCAGCATATTGTTGGACACACACACAGAAGCACCACAAGTCCAAAATTGAATGGTTTTCAAGGTGTCTGAGGCCTCAAAGGTAAAAAACAACAACAACCATTTGTCTGGATCTGGAGTTGTTCAACACACCATGTGATGCTTCCTGCAGATTTATTCTTAAACTCCATTTTTTAGAAAGGTGTAAATCTGGCCCTGGATCTGGCAGGAGTGCATGGGCGTGTTTGCGTGTGTCCCATGCAGTCATGTCAACAAAGCAATCATTCATGTAGAGGAGAGTATACACTTCGGATTTAGCTCTGCCGGCAGGTGATGACGGACAAGCCTTTCAGGGAACGAGTGAGGGATGGAAATCTGGAGTGGGAGGGACAGTTGGATGGAAAAGAAGGACTGGAACAGAGGAATCATCAATTCCCTTTTGTTGATCTCCTTTTACACATGAAAAAAAGCTTTGTCGTACAGTATATATCCGGTTCATTGTCACCCAGTCTGGGCAAAGAGCCACGGCGGAACAGTCCATTAGTCCAGGAGAGAGGGAACTTCTTAATTCCCTCCTCTCTCTTCCTCTTTTGTCCTCCCTCCATCTTGCTCTCCCTCCAACCCCCTTTCTGTTGGCTGAGAGGACAGGTACAGGAAACACTCATTCATTAACAACCTGGAGCTTAGCTCGAGTGAAGCACTCTCCACAAAATGTGTAGTTCCACCTCTGAGGGCAGCTCGGAGTGTTTGTGAGAGAGCTAGAGGTGAGGGGGGGGCTAAAGGGCAAGGCAGGGCCAGAGGAGGGGGGGGGGTCCTCCAGCAAAAGAGGGGAGTGCTGGTGAAAGAGACCTTAACAACATTAGAACTCAATGAACCATGTCACCTACAAACATCCATGGGGTGGTCACAGATATTTCAACTTTCAGCGTTTTTTTACACACTGCTATCCATTAGGGAGTTGGATGAATGTCTTAAAATGCAAACAAAGAGGTTGCATGTTAGTTTTTGAGAGGATATAAGCGTGTGACATTTTTGATTTTAACACTAAAACCTGCATTTTAAAGAACCTTCATGCGCTCAGAGATTGTTGAATGAAACAACATTCGTTAAATTATGTAAAAACCCATATTTGCTTTTTGACTGCCACATTACAATCTGCATACACGGGCATCTCCTGCATGAGCCGTTTTACCTTTGCTCGGTGTTCTCATCGAGCAACAGACTAAAAGTGTCAAGCCCAGTTAAAAAAGTTCAAACCATGACAGACAACATCCTGCCACCCAGCTTTCCAAACACACCCTGTGATTTGTAAGATGTCAGCCTGTTTCTTTGCACTGGTTGGACAGCACTCAGCAGAATAGTGCGCCTTTATTGGCTTTATAAAGATAATGACATGCCTACTGCCTGCCACAAACCGCTGAACTAGGGTCAGTGAGTTCCTCAGCAGCGTCTATCAGGTTCAGGTTGAGAGCACAGCTCGGTTTGTAGTTTAGAGTAGTTTAGAAGGGACACTGCCATGGACATTTGCAAAACACAACATTCACCTACATTGCAGATGTGTTGCAAAATGTAAGATTTAATTGTAATTTCATCAAAGTGCTGCCTGCCCGTTGGCGGGTCTCAAACTTTCTCTTGCAACCCTCGAGTATGAGAATAAATCGCTGCCACCCATGCAGTTGACAAGGCACTTTCTCTCTCACCATCAGTGCAGCCAGCTCAAGGCCACATGCCCTTTTTCATTACTCCGAACAGGCCAGCTGTATTGTAACTACAACCAATTTCCTTGCAGTCTATAAAGCTGTCAATCAAAATCATAAGGAACAGGGAGTGGAGGTGGGGGGGGGGGGGGGGGGGTGCAGGGGCGGAGCTGGGTGGGCTGTTGGGGAGGGCTGCAGGGCTCCAGACCAGATGTCAAGAGTTTCACACTGCAGGACACCATGGAGGGAGGGGAGGTCATGTTTACCTGTAGCTATGCTTAACAGGGAAGACCATAAATATTTTGACTTGATAGATGTGATGTTGTCGTGCCTCTCACTAAAATAGCTTAAAACACAGCTTTAGATCAGAAATTAAAGGAAGAGTTTGATATTTTTGGGAAATTAGCTTATTTGCAGAGTTAAATAAGAAGATAATGTGGTAAATTTGAATACACTGCAAGTGTAAACCCCAAAATGTCTAACTATTCATTTGAGCACAAAAACCTTTAAAATAAATCAACTCACAGTCAGACCAAAGCAATCGTTTTAAGTTTCCATTTATTAAAGTTATGAACAAAGAGACAAATAAGTTATAATATTTTTATTTGTTAGAATTCTATCAGTGTTTGAACATTAATATTTAGAGAGCTAGTACAATTTTCTACTTTCATGGCTAGCCTTTGACAAACTCATAGAAACAGCTGTCTCTCCGAGGATCGGAACATAATACTGAAGGGGAGGTGTAGATGTTGTCTCACAAGACAGTTAGCAGTGAAAGTGTGCACCTTAAGGTTGTTTTTTCTGTTATGGTATATCATTACATATAAACTCTTTAAAAATATACTTCTGTCAAATACCTTGACAACTACTATGTACACTACAAAAATAAATTTTCATATAAATAAATTATATGGCATACATTTATCTTTGTAACTGAAAACAGCATACATCCACGCCAACCGAGACCAAAATGGCAGTCTGGAAGAACCACTGATTTTTTTTTTTCCTTTTAAAATCCTCTAAGAGCTATGATGAGACCTGTAGTGTAAAATGTTATAGACTCTTTTCTTCCTATTTAACATTAGTAAGCACTTTATACAGATCAGACTCCATTAATGTAAAAACATTAAACTGTAATAGTGTTTTTTTTTTCAATAGACATAAAAATCCCTGCATTTGTTATCCACTGGCATCACGACAATAATGAAAGAAAAAACAAAACATTTTATATTACAAAAATATAAATATCGCAATTGAACGTTGAGAACAGAAAACAAAAACAAACATTAAAAAAATGAATAAAATAGTTGCCAGCTATGATTCTCTCCTCTACTGCCAATGTGACATTGGGAGGAAACAAAACGAAAAAACAAACAGAACAACCTATTTCATGCAAGCAGCTGAAGTAACATGGTGGACAGAGGGAGGAAAACTGCAAAGGCTTCTGGGAAAAGCTACACATGTTCAACAGGAAGTGAGAGTGTAAAAACAAAATTGGAGGCAATCAGGTGTGGAGGGGGTGAATGACGGGGTCAAAGGGGCCCTGGGTCTGGAACGTAAGGGGGGGGGGGGTTACAGATATGTGTGCTGACATGGACACATATACAAACTGGCCATTGCTGGTAGAGAGAGGGGCTGGCAGTGTAAACTCTGACCCCTGAGGCTCTGGGCTGTGCCATTTGGCAGTTGAGGGGGAGGGGGGGACGTCTAATTAGTGTCATGGCGTTATGTTGTGGATTTTTATTAGCTGAGGTCAGTTGAGACGGCTGAGGCCAAATTGGGGCCACTTGTCTTTATTGTTACTAAAGAAGAGCCAAGATAGAGTGAGAGGATGCACCAGCACACACACATGTGAATGTCCATACACACATATACCATACACTGAGACAGGCATAGAGCACATTGTCAGGCCATATAGGGCTTATCCCTTAGCAGGCTGCGTGGGCTAGCTTATTGATTGGACAGAAATAAAGAGCTACTCGAGGCATGATATTCCTGCGGGTGAAGTTTAAATGCAGTCAAGTGCCATGTTGAATCTGGTTTTACAGTATACAGTCTGAGTTTTAGCTTATCCACGAGACACAGAGTTAGTGCCCCGTGTTGACCCTGTTCCAGAATCAGAAATGTGAATGTCCCTGTAACGGCAGGGACATTCTGAGGTGGGTTTACCGCTCGTATGTCAGTATACAAGACAGGACCTGCTTTCAGCCTGCTAGGGTTAAACGATACATAACCTCTTACAGTAAAATACGACCAGACAGCAGCCGCACAGACAGTGACGCAAAGCTGAGAGCTGAAACAGGTTCCAATGCAGAGGCGATAACTAAAAGAACAAAACAAAAACACCTTTTCAAATTTCTTCATATCTGCTCGTCTTAAATAGCACGCATAGCGTGTCAAGTTAAACAGTAATTGTTTCATAACTACCACAGGTTTGTGATAAAAAATTAATAGTTTAACATGCGTACCTTCATACAATAATGAACACACACACATAAACGCGCGCGCACACACACACACACGCACATATATATATATATACGCCTGTTTGATTATTCAAACAATTTCCCTCATGTTTAAATGAGTGTAAATGTTAGTCTGTTCTGAGGATGTATCCGATGTATAAGTCAGAAGATAATGGGGCTGTTTCACATCATACAGCCCTACACTCAACGACTATGGACGCGCACACACACACACACGCACACACACACACACACGCACACGCACGCACACCAACACAAGACCGATCACTTCTTTTGTTTAAAGAGACATTTGCATAGAGTTATAAATGTATATTATTAAAAAAAAATATTTCGAGCAGCAACAGTGAATGCTGACAGGTATTTTTGTCTAGATGAAGCTTCCGAATGGCACAGATCCACAGATGAGTGAGCAATTATCAGAGATCTATCTCTATCTCAAATAAACACGCACACACACGCGCGCGCACACACACACACCCGCACACACACACGCAGAAACACACACCACATAAAAATGGCAGCCCCAGTCTGTTATGAGGAGTTGTACAGCTCCTAAAATTATAGCTACTTTTTGTTCATATTTACATATGTATACATCTTTTAAATATAGATAGAAATATCTAAGACTGGGTTACAGTAAGAATGAGCACCATGACGGCAACACTGGCGAGTTTCTCGCTGCTTGGGGCCGAGAGGCGAGCCGAGCTGG